>NW_026892550.1:22407500-22460000 GCF_033815535.1 Pezoporus flaviventris | reverse complement strand
GATGAGCCTGGGCTGCCCCGTTCTCCCCACCGCGCCCGGGCAGGGACGGCCGTCACCGCGGCTGCAAGGCTGGCGTTCCTGGGCTCAGGGGGCGCGGACACGCATGGGGGTCCTCGTGGCACTCTCTGTCCCCTCACCCCCGCTTCGCCCCTCCCGAGGGGGAAACTTCCCTTTTTTAGGGTAGATAATATGCTTCGGAGAGAAAATCCGAGGTGCTGTGTAGAGGAAGCAGGACAGGTGGAGAGGGCCAGACGGACAAACATGGAGATAGATGCGGATGGGGCGAGGATGCTCCTATGGCAGCCTTTTGTTTAGGAGTGAGTGATCCTCATTGTCTGTAGAAGCGGAGAAGAGAGGAAATTAATTGCAACCAATTAATAATTAATCCCGTTTAAACAGCTTTATTATCACCCAAGAACGAGAGGGAATTGGTCTGATAACCCCCCGAAGACCGAATGTCAAGTTTAACCAAATAGTTATTGCTTTATCAAACAAAGTCTGCAAATAAATTAATCAAAAGCAAATATGTTCTTTGTGCGGCTCATTTGCCGGTAATGGATGGATATGAAGATTTGCCGATATTATTGTCTGTCATTCAATCTAACAAAGTGAACATTTATTGCATATATATTAAAAATTATCCCTTAATCGAGTGGGGCTGGTGTTGCAGTTATTGGAGTCTTCCCAGAGGTGAAGTCCCTTTGGACAGGAGCGGGGAGGGCTGCTCTTCTCCTCCCGTGCGATTCCCTTCGGAACATGTTTCAAAATTGCTTTAATCCACCGCTAAATTGAGCTGTTTTACTAACTGTCCACGGTATCATAAACAGTTTGAGGAGCTAATGGACGAGATGTTATAAAAATAGTGGACTCAAGGCACAGAAGAGGCGATATATTCACCCAGGAGTGATGGCTGGGGACCCAGGCACGGCGAACAAATCCTCTTTGTCTCCCCATTGCTGACATCATTTTCTAATTAAGCATAAAATTGTCTTCATACACTGGTATCGCTGGCATCATAAACATAACCATTATGGTTCATAAGGACCCCATTGTGGGTACCCCCTCTCAAAATAGAAAAGGATCTGGAGAGGCCCAGAGAAAAAAAACATCCCCTTTGTTTTCCCTTTTGAGAAGACGGATGGGCAATGTCACGCAGATGATTACTTTGGACTATTAAATTGTCAGAAAGGAAGATTTTCCCTATTAATAAAGGGATTATGGGGGAACGATGGAGCTGGATGCTGGAGGCTGTCGAGGCGCAATACAAGGCACGGTGTGCACGGGGATGGCGGGGGGAGCTCCGCTGCCTGGCATGGCACAGCACGGCCCGGTACAGCACGGCACAGCCCATGAGAGCAGTGGCATTCCCGGGAGCGAATCCGGCCGTGGCCTGGTGCCACGCACCCGCGGAGTAGCGGGCAGCCCCGGCTCCGGCGCCGGGATAACTGGATGGAGATGGATGGAGCAGCCTATCGCCCCCGACGCGGTGTCAGCCCCCGGACAATTACTGTCTCCAGAGGGATGGACAGACTGACTGACACTGACCTCTGCCCACGAGCCCACTGGCGGCCCCGAGGAGCTTATGTGCAATTTGCTGGATTTCGTTTACAATAACCCGACTTGACATAAATAACTCTCCATGCTGTGTCTGCGCCCGCCTGACCTCCTGAACTAGCGCGAAAACACTGCCGTATTGATCAGGGGTGCGGATTTTTTCTCTTTTCGGTCCGTGAGGATCCTCTCCCTCCTTCCCCCGGCCCGATCGCTCCCCCGAGGCTGCCCGGCCTAGTCCCCTCACGGTGACAGCAGCCGGGCCCGGCCGGTGCCCTCCTCAGTCCTGAACAGAGCCTAGCTGAACGGGAGAGTAGTTCTTTATCCTCTTTCTTCTCTGGCCCCGTTTTTCCTTTACGGCACTTCCTAACATTTTAAAGTTGAAGGAGTTAAGTTTCATGTAGCGACAGCCAGTAGCGAGTCGTGACACGTCGGGGAGGGCCGGCAAGCCTCAAGGAGTCATGGGGTCCCCGAAAGCCTCCGCTCCTCTCTGCTCCGCTCACCGGAGCTTTGTCTTCGCTCCTGCCTGGAGCTCCGCGGGGGGCATGTGGAGAGGGACGGAAGAAAACTAAATAATTGAGAACGAAAGTAAAGGGGAAAACGGGGGTGGGGTGGGACGGGACTCCTCGTCAGAAACCTTGAGGAGCGGGGCTGGTGTTATCCATTTAGTGTGACATATGGAAATCTCTCGGTGGACCCACAATTAAAGGAGCCGGCCCTCGTCCTTTATTCCCCGCTAACTTTTGTGTTAAATGTTAACAACCTGGCGCTATCCATTCTCGCTCTATTACCAACTGAATGTTGACTCCAAGGCTGCCTTCCTTTCTGCCTATTCTGGGGCTGCCTCCCACGCAGATTTATGTATTTTTGATATTAAATTCTTTCTATCATTAAGCCTGCTCTCTTGTTGACTTTCATTGACCCTTGCCCTTGTCCCCATACTTTTACATATTTAATATAGGAACATTTTCCCCGGTGCCCTCCCCTCTTTGTTCCCTCCCGGTTGACTGCCGTCCCTAATGGCATGTGCTATTTGCTCTGCTGTTGAACTTGGTAGGGTCACATAGTCCTGCGCTGTGATATCTTCCTCATTTCCAGCCCTGCATTCTGGGGAGGTGTCTTGTGGAACAAGCCTTTTTTTCCCCTAGCTACCGGCTTCCTAATGACTTAAGCAAACACCTTCGCTAATGATACCACAGGCTCCCTAATCCCCTCGGGGTTTTGTTCAGCTGAACTCCCAATGCTCTGTCTGTCCCACTGGCAGTGTGGCCTCTCTGACCTGAGACATCGCAGCTCTTCTCCTTGGAGCGGGCTGCCTTGTCCAGCTCCGCCTGGGCCAAAGGCCAGGATCATGGGAGCGTTGCATGCCACCAGCTGCTTGAGGTGACACCGAGTTACAAAGAAGAACCGCCAAAGGAAAACTTGGGCTCACACAGGCAAATGAATGTGTTCATTTATCTCCTCTGCCTCCGCGGTTCGCTGCGTGCCTCGGCCCTACGGCTTGGCTGGGGGAGCAGGGAAATGTCCTTCCCGAGAAAGATTGGCTCACTTCTCCTAAGCCGGTCTGTTCAGTATCATTATGTGACCGGTTTTCAGAATTGAAGTTGCCTGGTGTTTTGATTCTTCCCTGCCTGTGCAGTTGTGCCCTGGAGGTCCCTTCAAAATGGATGCTAATTGTTGGGGCTGCACACTGCTGCCTGCTAAAATGCCCCAGAGCTCCCAGGCCTTGCTCCTCAATGGCTTAATTGACAAGGACTTGTCTGTATTTAGGAGCAGCTGGTCCAAAGCATTGGCACATCAGTGCAATCTTAACACAGCATCCCTAGCCTGGAGGAGTATGAGGGTAAACGTGGTTAAAATGAAGGAAGATTTATAGCCGGCCCCCTTGGGTAATGCGACAGAAGACAGCTACCAAGATTTTCCCTAGTAGGGGTTTCATTCATCAGCTTCCTAGCCTTGGTAACGTGTCTAGGAGCCACGTTCCAGCTATTATTAATAATAGGGGGTAGCCATTTAGCACAATTAGGCAGGTGACAGTATTCCACAATAATGCGTGGCCCTAGACGAGACGGGGAGCCACTAACATGCAGGTCCGCGGCCGAGCAGCGCCGGAGCTCTGCCCCACACCCACGTCTCGAGTGGGTCCGGCCTGGCCCGGGGAAGTAACACAGCGAGCGTTAATCTGCATGCCGAGCCCTAGCCCTCAGCTCAGCGCGCTGCCGCCCAAACCCTGGCAGGCACGGCTTCACCCTTCTTGGAGTCCACGAGGAGGGCTGGGAAAGAGTTTCTTCCGCTGAACTGCTTCTTCTAAGACCTGGATTAAACCCTCTGGAGATACAGATTGGGTTAAAAAAATTGTTCTCCTTTGCGTCTCCGAATTTTAAACTAAGACTCATTTCGGTTGTACAGATGAAATACGTATATTTTTTTTTTTCCCACTCTCCTTAAAGGCTTCTTCTCGTGAGCTTCCCGTTTTTATACGATTTAAATTTATTTGATTTCTAAACAGGAACTGATGGGTTTATTTGAGGCACAGGGTTATTCAGCGTTTTACAAAGAAGGTTATTGCGCGGCTTAAAACTAAAGGGTTTTTTGTTGTTGTTTTGCAATGTGTGGGAAATACTACTTTTGTGTTCACACAGTTTGCCCCATGAATAGGGATAATAGGTTCGCGATCCTCATTGAAATTTGAAGTTTTTAAACAGAAATTCCCTAACTTTTGCTCGTTTTCTCAACTTTTTTTCGCAGGAACAATGCCAACATTGAAGCCCTCGGTTGGAGTCTGCACAGTTGGAGATCTTTGGTGCCATTTTAGACATCTTTGGATTTCATCAATCAAACTGACTGCAATTTTCCATAAAAACCCTGAATTTGGGTCAGAAAGTGGGCAAAGCAGATAAAGATCGTTCGAGCTGTCTTATAAGATGATAAATAGATATCCTTTCAGTTCAACAATGCAAGAAGTGCAGTTTTGTAATTCACTTCCATTGGTTTTGAATGCAGTGAGTCGAAACAATTTATACATGTTTTCCCATGGTTAGAAGATGTCTTTACATACTTGTCAATAGTAGCTTGACCTTTTTCCCCACGAGCTACGAAGAGGTGCTTTTTTTTTTTTTTTTTTTTGTCCTCTTCTAGAGTACAGAAAAAGGCTGGTTTGTGTTGGTGGACTTTTTCCCTCCCTCCTTCCTCTTTCTTTTAGCAACTAAATCAGTAGGTTATTTCTTCTTACCCTTAGGTTTAAGCAGATGGTAGTTGGTTGACCCAGCTCACCACTCTGACGAGGAAGCATTTTGCTCTATGCTGCAATGAGTGAGTGGCCTGAGGCAGGTTTTAGCCAGACCTGGTGGTTTTACTCGGTGTATTCTTGAACCAGGGAGAACAGTATTTCATCTAACGAGGGAGAAGCCCTAAAAGTCTTGTGCAGAGACCTCAGTGCATCCTGCAACAGCTGGCAGTGCCCTGCCGAGTGGTGGAGGGAAGGGCTCCCACCTCCCAGGTTTCTGGCAGCTCCCTGAGCCAGTCCCAGAGCTTCCGGCCAGAGGGACCAAGAATGTCTTGCAGAGACAAGGTCGTGCTCATTAGCCCACTAGATGCCCCCGCATCCGGGCAGGACTAGGAGGGGCAGCTCATGTCCTGTGGGAGGCCTGTAAGGGTGTGTAAACCCCGTTAACATCACCAGCACAGGGCACCGTTCTGCAAGTTTTTGGGAAAGTAAGCAAGGAGCGTTGGCCTAGGTCTGTATAATGGGGAAACTGAGGCACGAAGCCGCTTTCCCACGGCTGGGACCTCGGTGGCCCGGTCCTCGCTTGTCCCTGCCCATAGCCACAAAGCACCCTTCTGGGAAGAGGGCAGGCAAGGAGGAGATATATACATACGGATATATATATACACCACACACATACATACATTTTTTGGAGGTTTGAACTCCACAGGTTCTCCTGGGATTTGGTCCCGTGGCAGGCAGCGGTTCCCCACACTCTGCCAGGCCCAGCCCCCCCTGTGCCCCGGAGCGGCCTGCCGTAAACCGGCCACGTAAACTGCCCAGTCCCTGGCAGAGGAAGGTGGTGGTGGGAGAAGGACCTGAAATAAGATATCAGCTTCTGCCTTTCCTCCCCTCGCCTTGAGCATGACAACCCTGCTAAGCGCTGAACGCGCCCAGCTAATGGATAATGACCTGCGGTGTGCAGCTGCCTCCTACTCCTCAGATAAATGCTGCTTTTTACTATTAATTGCATTTGTAACGTGAGCGCAGTCGGTTCCCTAACTAAAATAACCTAGAAACAGCAGCATCCACTTGTGGTGGGCGCAGCTGTCCTTCCGAAGCACCCGGACCCTTCTGTAGGGCGCAGGAGGAGTCCCAGGCCTCTCGCTGTCTCTTTGGCGGTACAACCTGAGCGAGGGGGGAGAAGGCGGCCCAGCTGCCCAACAGCATTTCTGCCTTTTTTTGCAAAGGACAACGTGGAAAGGCGGAGGGAAAGGGTTAAAGCAGCCTGTGGCCATTCGTGGCTTCCCACGGCCCCCGTGAGTGTGAAGCAGAGCAATTCACGCCGTGCAAACTTCAGGGCTGTTCGCAGTTCCCCCCCCCTGAGACGAATCTTGGGTGAAATTTCACCTGAACGAGATAAAAAACTCCTTTCCCTCCCCCTATTTATTTCCTCAACCGAAAGCAAGCTTGCTGTCCGCCCTCCTTTCAGCTCTTTTGCAGAGCCGGAGGGCGGGAGAGCGTCAAAGAAGTTCCTCAGCGATGCCTGGAGCTGCAGCTGCAGAGGAAGCACGGGGTCTGGGCCGGGATGGGCTGGGAACAGTACGAGCAAGAAAGCAAAGCTCTCCCTCCAGCTCCCCAGTAGGGTTTATGACACCTCAGCAGAGAGAAAATACGTCTCCAAGTTTGGGCTGCTTGAAAAATGCTTCCGTTTGTTTATAACTCTGCTGCAGCAGCTTAGCTGGAGACACACGGTGGAAGTTACACAAGGTTTTGGGGACAAGCCACTCATATTAGGGTTGCAGTTACCCACAGTGTGATAGAAATAATACTTTGTTTATTAGGGAGTTTTCTGCTCCGTGCTGAACGTCCAAAGCCACACTATAAAGAGGTAGAAGTATTTCTCCCTTGCCTCCTTGCTTGCTGTGTCCCTAAGAGAAGCCCACTCGCAGGCGTGCAGAAGCGGGGAGGTGCGGGGCCAGCCCTGTGTACCGCCCGCTCCGCGGCCCCTGCTTCCTTTTCTTTTGCGTTCTTTTTTCTTTTTCTTTTCTTTTTTCTTTTCTTTTTTCTTTCTTTTCATTTTTCTTTTTTTTTTTTCTCCGCCCCATTTTTAAAAATATTTTCTTCCTTTTTTTTTTTTCTTCTCTTCCCTCCCTATCAAACAAATACCTAAATACACACTTGAAGCTAAAACTGTCCTTAGAAATATCTACTTAGTCCCTTTCCCTTGTCAGTGACATTGTCTTCAAACACTGCTGCCCGGTGCCTCCCAAGAGCGAAGGGGCTGGCAGAATACCCCTAAGAGGAGGGAGATCGCGGATGTTTTCACACGGCGAGGGCAGCTCACGCACCTGCTGAGCTGGGCGGAGGTGTGCTGGCAGCGGCGGAGTCCAGTCTCTTTGCCCTGAAGGGAAATCAATAACCTTTTGAATGTCATTCCTAGCCGCTGGCACCAGCCGGTTAACGATTCAGCCAGCCACCGTCTTCAGCGGCGGATGACTTGCCCAGGATGATAAATACAGTGCAGATTTTTCAGTCACTCTGGCTTTTAGCTGTGGAAATAACCCTCCTGGCTCCTTACTGTTTATCTCTCCTCTCCCCACCCAGGTATAAGGGTGGCTTTTGGGCCCACTCGATTCCCACGGCCTGTCTGAGAGGAAGACTCCCCCTTTCCTTGCCCCTTTTCCAGGGTGGTGCCCGTGCAGCCGGACACTCACTCGGGGCAGGACGTCGCTAGCTGCCGGCGGTGCCCTAGGGTGGGACGGAGCTTTATGACGGTGGTCCCGGGCTGGTGATGGGGGTGGACGGGGCGCAGCGCTCCGGACAGAGCGGGCATGGAGCGCACGGTGCTGACGCCAGGCCACACAGCGCCGGTGCCGGGGGCTAGAGGGAGGGTCCCTCGGCTGGGGCACGCGGGGGGGGCTCTCCGCTCGGTGCAGCCCCTCTCTCCAGTCTCTCAAAGCCCCTTTCAGCCGCTCTGCGGGCTCCTCACCGGAGGAGGCTGGAGCTGCATAAAAGCGCATTATGAAAATTATAATATCGGGCCCAGAGCATGTCCGCGGAGGCAGCTCGGCAGCTTTCAGGCATTGAGCCCCTGTTCAGCTGGGCTGAACTGTAAAATATCCATTTGAATTCGGTGCCTGAATGGAGCAGCAGCAAGAACAACAAGGACCGGGGCAACAGAGCTCTCTTTATCCCCCCTGCGACTTCCCCCTCTGCTTGGCCATTCCTTTCCTGCTGCACCTTTCTCGCTTATGGGCAAATTCAAGGGCTTTTCTTCTTCTTTATTTTCTCTGAGCAGGAAGGGGAGAAGGAGCGGAGGGGGGACGTGCGCGGGAAAGGCCCCGTGCCCTTCCTTGCCTCCCTCCCCGCAGGATACTCCTCGGCGCCGGAGGGGGGGGAGAGAGGGAGAGATACCCAGCAAGCCGTGCCAAGCAAATCCAAGCCCCCTCCTGCACTCAGCTCCGGGCTGAGGGTGTGGGAGAGAAGCCTCTTCCTCCATCCCAGCGAGCGTCTCGCTCTGCCCGCCTCAGCGTACCGCGGCCTCACACCCAGCGTCGAGATTAGCTGCGAAGGAGCCCCCAAAACCTCAAGGAGCCGGGGGTGGGAAACGACTGGGGGAGGGGGTCCGTCTTTGGCAGATATGATCTATGGAGATAGATGAGCCGACCTGCTATTCAAAATACTATCCATTGTGTTGGTAATAGCCTGCTTATGACTGGAATAACCCCTTTAATATTAATAGAGCCTTTTAAGGCCGCGGTTTCCTGGGCGCTGGGCAGGCGGGCGAGCAGCGCAGGTGTTGGGGCAACCTGTGCAGGCAGTCGCCCGGCCGTGGGTCCCGGCGCAGGCAGCGAGCAGGTGCTGGCGGGACGCGGCCCCTCCGCGCCCGGCGAACAAAGGCTCGGCTCGCCCGGGGTCTGCGAGCATGAAGAATTGTTTAATTTCAGGGGAAAGTGAAAGGCTCTGCTTCTGCCGGGACGTGACATTTCCTGTGGTGAAGCCTGCATTGGCTGCTAATAGAGATCTAATTGATGGGTGAAGTCCCATTTCCGCGCTTTCTCCTTTATTGCTCCATCCAGTCTGTTGCAAAATATAACCTTAATCTGATTTAGCAATTCCTCCAGGATTCGGTGCAAGCTTACAGCACAGGAAAAATCGTTATTAAAAAAGTTAAAATACAGACCTGGATTCAGTGCGTTGCCTTTTTTTGTTTGTTTGTATTTTTTTTCCTTTCCTTCTTATTTGTTTTATCTAGACCCAGCACCACCCCGGCTCCTGGCATTTAACACGTTTGCTTTCGGCAGTCACTCCAGGTTTTATGACTATTAATATCAGAAGGGGTCGGAGGTAACGCCGCCTCCCCTCTTTGTTCCAGCTGCAGATGCAGGCGGTTCGGAGCCGAGCTCCAGGGCGCGGCTCCGGGCGGGGTCTGAAGCGCAGCCCAGGCCGGCATCAGGGAGGGGGTGGAGAGGCACCCCTAGTTTGGCTGTTGATGTCGTCAGAATAAAAACATAACAATAAATAACAACTAGCACTGTTTTGCTGGAGCTAATTTATCTCTATCCCTCCCAGGGGATAAAATAATATGTTTATTTCAAAAAGACAGCCACGGGACTCAATGGCAACCTGCCTGGAGGGATCCTGCACGGCTCCGTCCTCCTCCCTTTGCCTGGAGAGGGGCCGGGGCAAACCGCACCGCCCGGGCCTTCACACCTCGCGTACATCACGGGGCGGACGGGAGCGCTGAGTGCCCCGGCGGGCCAGGGCAGGGTGGAAGGGACTCCCCAAGCCGCCGTCGGGAGGGGAAGCCCGGACAGGCTCATGTGCGGAGGCAGCCGGCAGGCCGGTGAAATTCCTTTTAATCGTTTCTTTGCCTTTTCTTCTTCTTTTTTTTTTTTTTTTTTTTTTACGCGCTGAGATAGCGAGGAGTGTACAGGCATTCTGGACCTATACAAACCCTCTTCAGTCCCCCTTGATAGGTTTAATGAGGCGGAACGCGATGAAGGGGATTTGAACCGGTCTAAATGATTGATGAAGCCTGGGGCAAGGCTGAGCTTTTTCCGGATAAAGCCCCATACATCCCCTTATAATGGCTGGATAGTGGCAGGGCTGGGCTCCTTCAAAAGCCGTGGCCCAAGCGCATTGAGAGGAAACAGGGAGGGAAGGTGCTCTGTTGTTACCTAATCAGCCTGTGCCCTGAGCCACCAGCCGCCTGAAGCAGGAGAGCCCTGCCGGGGACGTGAGGCGGGTGAAAGGGCCATTTCTGACACCCTCACACACACACGCGTGTACGCACCCTCATACCCGCGGAGCCCCGCCGGCTCGAGCCCACGCAGCTGCCTGCGAGCGCAGAGTGGGGCCATAGCCGGCTCCACCCGCGGCACGGCACAGCGAGGCTGGCAGCTCTCACTCACCCGCTGCCTCGTGGTGGTCGCGGGTCTGGCCTTCAAAGCAGAGGCCACCCGTCTGCCTTATAACCGGGCTTTGGTTGTGCCAGTCATAAGGTGATCCCTCTCTGTTGTGACTGCACACCTGTAATGCCTGCGACACACACAAACACACACAGGGATGTGTGGCAGGAGGAAAGTAAGCCGAGAGCTGTGGATGTGACCACAGTAATAAAAAGCAGATTTAAATAAAGAGTGTTAAAATCTTCAACATCCCAAATGTTTTGGTGGGAGAGGGCCTATATATTCCATGTCGTATTCCATGGGGTTGTGAGGTCCTCCAGGCTCCTCAACCGAGCCAGCCACTCTTTCTTTTGCTGGGAGAAACATAAAACAAGCCCAGCCCCTAGGGACGGTGAACACTGTGGCAGTCATCCATTTTGAAGGCCCCAGTAGGATGGTGTTGCTGATGGAAAGCCACTGCAGCAGGCAGGGCATAAAACAGTCCCTGATTCTGATCTGCAAGGAGTGACAAGCGTCCTACTGTGGACGTGGTTAGATTTGTGTAAAACTTCCTCAGATTAAGCCTCAGATTAAGCCTACTCCTTTAGCCTCCTCCCCCCCCCTTTCTTTTTTCCCCTCAGGACTAAAATAACCTGTTTGAAGTAAACTAAAACTAGTGCTATGTAATGGCTAGATGGAAAAGCTCTTATTTTATAAAGACTATATGCAAACATATACCACTAGGCATAATAGTCTATGATTAAGAGACTTATTCAAATCCCATGGAGGTAAGCAATTCACTGATGAAAATGTGCAAGAGTCCTGTGTAAAAATGGTTCCTCTTAAGGAGTGATGTTCTAAACCTGGTCTGTGTCTTTCCTCTTAACAATCAAACATGGTCTGACTGCAAGGATAAGACCATTTTGAGACCCAGCAGCCAGGGTTCCTGGGATGGATAAAAGTATCCTCTACAATATCTTGTATTTTTCAGTATAACAAGGTGCTAGAAGCAATCTTTTCCCCTTTTATACTACTGCAAAGTGCACCATGAAAGAGGTGGTTTGAATTATTTGTAGAGAGATAGAATTCAGTAAAGCAGTAACAACAGGTTGTAGAGGAAAAAAGATGACTATTCATTTTTTCACTTCATCCCTTATCACTTCGGCTTTCATCATTCACCTTTGGGACCAACACCTCAATCCCAAATCAGGTAAAACTCTTACTGCAGCCAGCAAAGCTATAATCTTGTTCACCTTATGAAATCCCACTGACTTCCAAGGAACTATTTACACTCACAGAATGAGTGAATTTAAGGGAGACCAACATAGCAACCCTTACTGATATGAATTGCACCCTCCTCATCAGCTGCCTTGGGGTAGGAACACTCACACTAATGGTTAGTAGCAAAGGTAAAATAAGCCCCACTTAAACAGAATAACTCCACTAACTTTGTACCATACAACATTTCCCGAATGCTGTGAAGTTAAGAAAGAACAACTTCATTAAGAAATGAGTATGAAGGGTGAGTCATGATTATTGTTGTTTTGCACAAGCAGTAGTGCTTTGGGGAAAAAAAAGGACAAAAGAAATCAATGAGTTAAAATTATTAATACAGTGTAATTTGCCTCTGAAAAGTGAACAAAGACATTTGGGACAATGGAAAGAAAAACTGCTGGTTGTCTCTTCTTAGACAAGAACTCTATTACATATATCAATCTGTTTTTATCTCTGAATTATCTAGATTATATTATTAACGTTAACATTGCAGCATATTCTATCCTACTCTACATCCAAGGATCTCAAAGCAATTTACAAATATTAATGAATGAGCAGGGCATGAAAAAACACTGTTATTTTGTATTTACTTACTGGCCTCTTCCTAGAGATCTTAATGCGTACAGATTTTTGCAGTTTGGCAACAATGTCAGGGTGAATATTATTTACCTAGCTTTTACATGAAAAAAAAAGATGTGCCATGTGTACGTGTGTACTTTGACTTGGAAACTGGGGCTCTCTAGTATTAAACAAAGATCAGAATCCAAATCTAATGACTGCTAGTCTGATTTCTTTCCAGCAAATCCCAGTCTTCTCTCCATCACTGCTACTACAAACCTGTCTCCTTCCTTGTGGCTAAGAAGACCAGCATTTGTTGGCTCCAAACAGAAGGAGCATCCAGTTGTCCCACCCTGTTCTGTAACAACTCTAGTTTCTGGGGTCTCCATAAAAAATACTGCAGAGGCACTAACACCAAGGAATGGGTCAGCCAGGAAAGTTTATGAGCAATGCTACCCTCCCAACAGTGCTAACTTGCAGTCCTGCATGGAATCCATGGTTAGGTTAACTACGTCAACTCACACAAGGTATTTTTGTCTTGAGCACTTTCTTTTCTCTCCCAAATATGCAAGGTGGAACAGAAGAGGTTAAGAGAGCCCAGAAAGTTGGTGGCAATAACCAGCCAGTGGGGTTTCTGACAGTACAAAACCCATGTGAGCAGAGCTGCCAGAGTCACTGAGAACTCTGAAGGCCTGGAGCCTCCCAGCTCACATTTCTTTATGAGGTTGATGGAAAATATATAGTTTTATCTAAAATTCCAAAGTCCAGCTTCTTCCTGGTACAGTAATTTTATGGGAACTTTTCATAAGTTTCCTCCTTCAACAAGGATTTGATGTGAACAGAGGCACAGTAGGCTTCTTTGATATTTTCATTCAAAAGATGTTCTCTTTCTCATTGGTAATAATAAAACTCCACAATGATATTAGGTCTTTTTCAGCTTATGTCAACAGAGACTCCTTTATACAACGGAGTTATCTGTGTGTGTGTGTAGCCAACATATTCTTCTGATGAAGTGCAGGGTCAAGTTACAAACTGCATTTAGCCTGTACTTGCCTGTTTAACAAGTACCACTTGTCTGTAAACTGGTGTTAGTTTAGAAAACTCAGACAAAAACTTGTAATTTCCTCCAAACATAGAATTTCCTCTATCAGAATCCAGCAGGCCATATGCCTGCATGGATAAATCCTGTGGGAGACATGTTTAATAACCAACATTTTAGGATTTGAGGTAGAAATGGTAGAAAGTCACCCATGTGCCTAGCTTTTCCTATATGAAGTCAAACACATGATTCTCTTTTTTTTTAGTGGAGACTTATGCTAATGAGCTTTACAGAATGTGACCTTTATTCTAGAGTTTGCAGTTAGACCTCTTTTTCTGATTAATGTATCTTAAAGGTCTTGCCTTGGTGGATTCTCTGTCTCTCACAAACTGAATTCAAAATGATTTTTAAATAAGCCATGACAAACTTTAGCGGAAAAAAATCTCTTACCCATTTCATAAGATTGCAAGCAATGTGTCACATGCTGTTTCACTGTCATTTTTTTTAGACTGTCATCTGGCTTCCCATATTAGGGAACACAATTGGGGAAATGCATGCACACACACTAATATACAACTCAAAGAGCAGGATTGCATAAGAGTGAATTGCATTTACTCAAAAAGTCAGACAAAAAATCTCGTAGAGGTTTCCTGAATATTTCCCCTGGTAAATATATGGAACATTTACATAAGCGCTTTAGGGGGTTGGGTTTGTTTTTTAATAGGAAAATACTGGCCTTCACAGGTGAAGTGTTCACCAAAAACTGAAGAATATAAAACCTTTACAATATTACAGATATTCAAAACAAAGAAGACAGGAACTTCTGCCAACGTTTTCTGGGCTTGACACTGAAAGTGAGTTCTCTATACCATTCATGTATTGATTGCACACTTGTGCATCTAAAGAGAAAGCGGCTTGTAATCAGAGATGCTGAGCTGTCACTGTTAGGTTTCTTATTATGGTCTTATTTGTGGAGGAAATGTTTAATATTTGATTAGAATTCCCAATTTTATTTAGTGTATTTTCTTTGTGAATAGAGGCTTTCTTCTCATCCAGCACTGCCATACACAGGCATTTGAAAGTGCCTCAGCCCTTTAGATATCTCCAACAAGAGAAGCACAGCCAGTGAAACGAGCAACAAAGATTAGCAGCGCTGTGTCCCCATTGGCTTTTGCAGAGTCTCCTCCAGTCAGTGATCAGTTATTATAACAGCACAACAAAGTGCAGAAGCTGCCTGCAGCTCCATTCAGCAGCTGGTTGCCCAGGCAGGCAGGCCAGCAGCCAGAAGCCAGCAGGCAAGATTTAACAGCCACGCTTCAAAATGCTGGTAACAGCTATCAATGGATCCATAACTCTCAGCTCTCCAGATATGGGGTCATCTTTCAATACTACCCCACTGTCATATACAACATTTGTCTTGTCCTGCATTCAACTAATTGTGTCAATCTATGGGGTGACTCTATAATACACATATACAATAGCACAATGAGAGCAATAAACTCCGACCCAGACTCTTTATTTATTTAAGTGCTATTACAAAGTTTCCTGCAGCAAAGAGAAGCGGGGAGGCTACAACCTATTCCAGCCATGAACAGCTATCCCAATGAAAGAAAGAAAGAATGTGGTGACTTAAATAAGTTACATGTTTATGCGTTTTTTTTTCTATCCTGACACCACTACCAAATGGTATGGAGGGGGATGGGGAGCACACTTCACTAATATTTCAAAATGTGTAATACAAAAAGAAGCAGAAATCCTAATAAACAAAACTTGTGATTCCCAAGTAATTATTTTTTTCATTCTGATTTTTTTTTTCTAAGGGAATATTCACAATTTATATTTATTATGAGTAAAATGCAAATACAAGACATATAGCTCGAAGCTCTCTCAGTTTAATTATTTTGTGGCTCTGGTTTTTGAAGTCATAATATCGTTATGTATCTTTAACATAAATAACTTCCATAGTAGCAAAATGACTCCTTCTTAGTTCAAAATTCTGTTCAGAGGTTTACCATGAAGTACTAGATATTGCTGTTCTCAGCATCACTGCGTTAATTGCGCAAATGGCCACATTTGGCTAATGTTCATAAGCCTCATCATCAATCAGGGTTCATTCTTGCTTTTCTATCATCCCAACACACCCCCAGTTCTCATTTTTACAAGTACTCACACCTCTTGAGTCCAGCCATAATTAGACATTTCAAGGGTCTCCTGCAGTGAATGCATTTCCTCCACTACCTGAACCAACCAGGAACATTTGGGGCTCTTTGCTGGAATCAGGGTGGCCCCCCAATCTCTGCAAGTTTCTGCAGGTCATTAAGAACTATCTGCTGGCTATAAAATTCTTGCAGATACTACCATACCTTATTCTCATGTGTTTATTACAGTGTCTGATGGTTCTGCTAGCAGTGATGGAGCCCTTTCTGCTCAGGCTGTGTCCCAGGGCAGACATGGATAACTATCCTGAGATCATTGAACAGTCTGTATTTTACCTTCTGTCCCAAATAATGTCCACCCT
The DNA here is from genome assembly GCF_033815535.1 of Pezoporus flaviventris. NCBI lineage: Eukaryota > Metazoa > Chordata > Aves > Psittaciformes > Psittacidae > Pezoporus > Pezoporus flaviventris. The sequence continues at coordinate 22,444,461 of NW_026892550.1, read as the reverse complement.
CCAAACAGTCCAGCCGTATCTGGTTTCCACTGAGAGACCGAGTACAAACTGAAAAGTGAGATGGGGAAAAGTCTTCTCATACAGGCAGATGACTTGATGAGCCAGCAAGGTAAAGGTATGTAGCAGGAATCTTGATACATGACAAAACACATAAAATAGTCCAGAATGGAAAGTTGTCTGATCAGCACACATTTGACTGATGTCATGAAAAGTACCTTTTGAGGAGTTCTTAAAAAAAAAACAACAATAACCATGACTAGAAAGAATCCTTTCAGTCTGATGAAAAGAGAAGTTCCCCTAATTATTTTCTGGAGAAGTAATGAAAAAAACCCAAAGGCTGGAATGGGCAAAAATTATAAATGCACATCTACAATAATGCATCACCACAACAATCAGCAGTACTGAAGGAAGAAGAATGTTAAGACATGCCCTTCTCCATACCCCGTAGATAGCAAGAATTGGAAAGGGGTTGCTCCATACTAGACATTCCTAGTCTGTCTTAGCCATCAGGCAGTGCCCCACACCTCTCTTGAAGACTGCAGCTCCAAATACCTGAAGTAGAAATACCTACAGACAATTGCGCCCATGCTGGAGCACCTTCTGCATGAGCATTGGGCAGGCTTCTGACAAAAGAAGGAGGGACCCTCAGAGGAAGATGCTGGCCAGCTCAGCAAAGTAGGCTCTGAGTGAGTGTTTGTGGGCATATGTTATTTACTAAACTGAGCTCTGCTTGCTTTGCTGCGGTGTTGTGAAAGTTTTCAAACTTAATTCTATTTCAAGAAAATAGCAGGGTCCTAAATGCTCTTGTCTGCAAAGGTTTGACTGTTGGAGATCTAATCACAGTGTGAACCTTTCCTTGGTGTTCCATAACCTGACTGAATAACGAAAGAGAATGTATGTGAATATCATGAACAAACCAGTTCTGTCCTCTATTCTCCTACAGTTCTTAGTCTGTGAAAGTTGGAACAAGCTTCCTGTGAGAAGTTCACAGGACACAAATAGTGACGAGATGAGAGCTACAGTGGTTGAATAGACAAGAAATAAGTTAGAGGATATCTATGTAAAGGGAGACAAAAGGCACTCAAAAACTTTAATATGATCAAACTTTCATATGGAGACCTGAGAGTATTTGCAATGGAACATTTCTAAAGCAACACCAAATGTTTCAAAGTAAATCCTCCAAACTCTCTTCTTCTTGGGGCAGATATGTTCAAAGTGGCTGATGCTGGATTTTTAGGTTTTTAACAATGATATTGATCAAAACCCCCAAAATGGTCTCACTGGTGTATTGGCCTGGTTCCCTATGGAAACTCCTATCCTCAGGAATGATAACGTCCATGACTCTAATCTCCAGTATGATATAAACTAAGAGGACAATTTCACACAAGAATTGTCATTTGTGAAATCTTTCTTCCAATGAATATTTATAATGTTAAACAACCATAAAGTTGTGATATCAATAGCCTAGTAACAGGGTTAAGAAACTAAAAAATGTAAGTATAGAGTGATATTTTAACTCATATCCCTACCTGAGGCAAAATTTGCCCTAGAGGAAAGGAGTGAGGATTTCAGAAGGTATCCCATCACTGCCCCTTCCATTTTCTTGCATGTCAGTGCTTACTCCAATTCTCAGCACAGGGAAGAGGTGGAAGGTGTGCTAGACGTGAGCATGGCAGTGATGGAGACAGCATGTTTGTTACAGAATGTAATTTAAAGTACATGATAACTGCAGATCTCACATGGGGCCAGACCATACACGAATTACACGTGCGCAGGCAGAAGTTGTAATTGTGATAGCTACAAAGAGCAGGCTCTGAGTCACCGGGAAGTGAGCTGGTTTTTGTAGATGACTCCTTTCAGAAAGTAAATACATCTCCTAAAAGACAATCTTCAGGAAACAACTTTATAGATAGATAGATAGATACATACATACACACGGCAGCTCTCTGCACAAATGCAGTTGTTTGAAACAGGCAGGATTTTCAGCAATGCTGTAGTATTTGTATATCTACACAGTCACTACCTATTCCATATACACAAACATCCGCCTACCCAGAAAATAATTGTGGATAATTCAATGTTCAGATTCGATAATGGATGCTCAAATAAATATGAGAATTCCAAGCAAATTTGTGCAAATGAAAAAAGATTTCCTCTGACATAATGGCATGGTGCAAGGCTGTCTGTAATGAGCTGTAATTTGTCTGGAAGAGCATTTTAAAGGGGTTGATCCATCCATTGGAAGACCAGCAACTGCTCTGAGACTAGAAGCAATGAGCCAGCCTGCCTCGTCTCAGAGGAAATTACACCACAAGCAGGCCAAATTTCTGACAACTTCCATAAATTATTTCAGATTTTCATATTTCAAATTTCATCTGCATTCATCATGTGAGTTTGACTGGGGAAAAATGTCTAGGAGGAGCTCTGCTAGCATTCAGTGCAGCAGTCCCAGGAGCCTGCCCTGGGACTAGATAATTGAATTTAGTTTTGATTAGATTATTCTTGCTGCAGTCTACTGCCAATCTGAAGTATTGTGCCTTCTCTTCTACTTAACCTTCCTGCCCCATGCCTGCTCCAGCCTGCATGCAGCTCTCTGTATTGCAGAATATATTTGAACAATCAAACTTAGGAGTTATTATTTTGCTTTCCATTGTCCATCCTTATAAAAGCACACATCTTTCACTGGGTTCCCTCTTCCCTGAAATCAGATTACTTCTTTTTTTAAAGTTTGTAATATTGTTTACCATTTTCAGTGGAAAGTGCCCTGTAATTTAGGTGGAAAATCTAAAATCATTACTGCATCTCTGGATGATGCAACATACCATAAATAAGGATCATTTCTAAAACAGCTATAATCATCACCGGGCAACACACACAAGAATAAGAACAGGTAAATAATGAATTCATCCCTCTATTTAACTAAAAATCTATTGTTAGCCAAAGTTATTAATCAAATCTTTAGCTAGTGGTCAGTAAGAAAAAAAACAACCCTCCTCCCCACTCCCCCCCCCCCCCCCAACTAGTCTTTCTCCACAGTCTTTCTCTGAAAGGAATCCATTAGAAATGCAGAATATGAACTTTTAGCAAAACAGATCAACTCCATAAAGTCCCCCACCCATACGAAAGAAATGTGGCAGAACAACGAAATGCCTTCATGTGAAATCCGTCCAAATGTATATAATGCTATTACCAGCAATAACAATATGCAATAAATACTTCTTAATGTATACGCATTATTTTTCCCCACTTACAAAATGTGACTGAATTTATACATGTTTCAGGAACAAAATATGTGTAACTCTCCAAGTTGTAGTCTGGATTATTAGAAACTCAGATAAGGTAAACAAAGCTAATGCTGTTCTTTAAGTAATATCTATCACTTCCCTGTTATTGAGTTATTTCTTTTAACAGTATAGGGGTTTTTGATGCTATGTGTCTGAACTGAAGACTTTAGATTCTTTATTGTTCTCCATTTTGATGAAAAAAATTGAATTGGTGGCTGTTATATTGAGTTTTGTTCCGTAAATATACTGAAATCATATTTTTGTTAGAAACTATCAATAAATCCAGTATAAGAAAAGTAATAAGATACAAATATGAGCAGGACCTTTGCAAAGGAAATTTACAAAGAGAGTGTGCCTATAAAATATATTAGGGAATGTGCTTTCTCCCTTGTGTTTGAAGAAAATACAGAAGGAATTACAGGGAGCTGTGTTATTTTTAATACAGATACAATACATGAAATCAGATGACTAACTGTTGGGGGATAATGCTCAAGAAAATGATCAAGCATGAACTGATAATTTGTTGGTTGTCTTAAAAGCCTCTCACTTATCTGATTGAAAGTTTGTTTCTCATTAACACAATTAAACAACACAAGGCATCTTGCTTCAAACAATGACTGTATGTGTACACATGCAGCTGTACACACCCTCAACATGTATGCATGGAGTGATATATGTAAATAGATATGTGCACATACATGCAGTTATTTTGTGCGCATATATACTCATACATGCACAGGTGGGTCTGTAATTTTTGTGTGATTTCTGTTAATCTGAGAAAGGAATCACCAACAACAAGATCTGGGTTCTATAATTGCTGATGAGAGGAAGGAAAAATTAGACACAGCAAATGAAGCATGGAATCTCCCATGAGGTGCAGTTAAAGGTAGAAAATAGTTGTGTACTTTCTGCCTATGAGTCCCACCTCACAGACCTAATATGCTGCATTTTCATAGTAGTAGCTCTGCTAGAAATAAGGATTTGGGTATGCAAGAAAGGGCATACAGACTCTAGTGTACAGCTGCAATGGGTACCAGAAACCCAGAAATGCTCCCCAAAAATGTATGCATTTCTTGCCATTTACTGAGCAATCTCCAGGGTGGTACAGGGGTGGAATTCTTCTGACATCATCAGGTTTTGTCTAGATTTTATTAAAAAACAATTTACATTCAGCAATGGGAGCTGTCTTAAAGACCTATTGTTTTCCCTTGTTTCAAGCAGCATCAATGGCTCATTCCTGCTATTACTGAACTTAACAACCTCGGGCTCCAGCATTGTATGGCTGGTTCAGGGCTGTGAAGAATGTGCGAGGCGGCTTTCAGAGATCTGCACCTGATGTGGAGACCACATGAGGCAGCATCAGGACTCACTTATTTCAGACACCCCATGACAAGGTCTTCATGCAACTGTTGCCGTGTTACTGTTATTTATGTTTTTCTTACACACACCATACACATGAGCCTTATGCCATGGACAGTGTTCCTTGCTTTGCAGTGGATAAAAAAGTCTCTGTTTCCCTTGAAACAAATATTCAGAAGTAATGTTAACTTCATAATTTTAAGTATGTGACAAATAGTGTATCTGAAGCATAATTTGTACTTCATTTGAAATACTGATGAGAATATATATTCTGATTTAGAACTGCACCAAATTAAACCATTTCTGTAATGCAAAAGAATATTATAGTAAGTATATTTAACTAAGAAGAGTAGACATGACTATGTTCAGTTATTTATAATATATATGTATTAAAATTAACAGAAACTGCTTATGGTTTGCAGCATGTGTACAATTTCAATCACTATTAATTGTTACAGGCTTGATTCATGCCCAGCTGCTGATAAGGGACATTCTCGCCTCCCCTCTCTGCTGCCCCTCTCTTCCCTTCCCCCTCTGCCCTTTTTTCCCAGCATCCAGATCCAGGTCAGCCTCCAGCTGCTTTGCATTTTTCATGTGATAACAGAAATAGAACTGTAAAGGTCGTCTTTCCAAAGCAGAAGCTCTGACTTTGCCTATTTTTGTTTGTTTGCTTTTTGGAACACTTTTATCATCTTGACTCAAGTTTCCTGAAATTTCTTACCTAATGATAAATAAAAAGAAAAAAAAATAAGGAGGAAAGGAAAAGATGCATAACACTTACGGACAAATTGCAGGTAGAGCTGATCACAACCTGGGTTTGACTTATTGGGCCATGAAGAGCAGTGACCTAAGAAATGATTTAAAGCAATTTGCCTGTTCCCAATACCAAGTGACCTTAGAAAGAGAGATGGGCTGTGCCAGGGCAGGGCTTTCTGTGGCGGCTCCCAAACATAAACGCACGAGAAAGAGCCAGGCACCCAGAGAGAGCAAAGGCAAAGTAGAAGAACTCAGTATAGGTGTTTTTAACAGCTTTTGTGGGAATTGCTTGTAATTGGAACAGGCATTTTTACCGGAAGGAACCAAATCTATTCCAGCACAGACCTACACCATAACACCTGTATTTCTGAAAAGTCTAGGTAGAAAAGTTTGACCAAAAGTACACTTTCCAAAGATAGAAGAAAACAGCTTACAGAAGCTTTTAACTACTGTTATTGTTGAAACAAAATCTGGAGGCCTTGTCCCTTATGATATGCGATGAATAACTAAATTAATCAATGGAATATGGATGTTTGGTTTTTTTTTAATCCTGTATTTAAATAAAATCAGGACTCCAAGAATGACACATATGACACTTGGGTAACAGAGATGACTTTCTGTGGTAAAATCAGATTCCAGAAGGAAGAAACATTGCCTGCAATTTCAAAAATTAGGGTCATCTTTTAAACCTAGAGGGAGTTTTTTCAAAATATGGAGAAAAAGATGTGGGGATTCTATTTGGAGACCATTTGCTGTCTAAGCACTGCTTTTCAGAGAGAGTTACCAACACTCTCACATCAGACCATGCGCTGCCAATCACTCAGCTGCTCTCTACGTAACAGACAATGTCTCTTGAGAAGGGCAAAGGATTTCTGAGGAACTAGACATGGATAAATGCTTCTTTTCCTCCAGGACTGAATACAGAGAATATGCATAAAGGGTAGAAAGAAGCTTTTTTTGGCCAGCTTAGGTTTTCCCCACACTGGGCTGATTTGTCTCAGAGTTTAGAAAAGGACCCCCAACCAGCTGGTGCCTGAGGCATGGGGCACCAGAGGGTGACCAGCTGATGCCCAGGACATGGCTTAGCTGTCCCCTGGAGCTCTGTAACTGCTTTAGCTTTCTTGGTGCCAGAGCAGCTTGGAGATGAGTGAGCCGTAAACCACTTCCTAAATTTCCTGCTATTTCTCCTCCCAGCAGGTCTTGTCCCAACAGTTAGCTCAGCTTTAACCATTTTGAAGCTTGTGAGTCATCCCCAATTTGTGACTATATAGTTAGCATTACAGTGCTTCATTGCTCTGTGCAGCTGACGCCCCTCTTTCTCTAAGAGGGTCCCAAATCACAGTGAAATCAAAGTAATGTCAAAATCTGTACCTGCCCCTTAGAAGCATTTCTGTTGCATGCAATTTTGACACAGTTAAATCTGGACTGAACCCAACTTTTGCACATTTCTAGAACCAAACTCAAGGAAAAATCTTATGGACAGTTTTGAATTGTTTAGTTGCCTTTAAAAAAAAAAAAAAAAGTAGATTTCTGGGTTTTCTCAGTGACTGGAAGCAAAAGAGACCTAACACCATGGGAAGGCTCATGTCTTAGTATCTGTTACCTTACTGGAAACTGAGATAAGGGCATCTCGCAAGAGAAAAAAAAAAAGAAAAAATCTTTACTAATTAGATTGCCAGTTAAATTTTGCACACTGAAGAGCATCTGATTTTCCAGACATAAATCCAGACTTTGAAGATCTGGATCTCCCTTCCTCTCCATAATGTCAGCACAAGCTTCCGGATGAGAACATTTAGTACCACTCTAAGGTAGTGGTCTTCCTCCTTGGTCTCCTTAGCATAAACACTGAAATAGTAGTGGGGCAGCTGTGTCCTCTTCCCAGCACAGAATATTAACTCTTCCAACACACAGGATCCTAAATTGCCTCTCAGTGCCTTAGCCCCAGCCATATGGCGTATCCCCAATACTAATGGTGTTTATTGAACCTGGCAGGTTCGACTACAAAGGCTTCAAAGTATTTCCACAGGCCAGTGGCTGACAGCAAAGGCAATACGTGTATAGATGACAGCTGCACACCTGGATTCAGGAGCAGGGGTGCAGGCTCCAGTTATGTCCCAATGGCATGCAAAGGCAGTTCAGCCTAGGCATAGTCAGGAGAAACCATTCTGCCACCAGCCAGAAAGACTTTCGTTCATGTTAAGTTGTATCACTGTGTGCTGTTCTCTTATTTCAGACCTTGGACATCCACTTTTCTAAATCCATGCCTAAAAGAATATGCACAAAGGCTCCAAAGCCTCACCTGGGGGGTCTCTGTATAATCTGGAGGACTGATAAAATTAAACATTTGCTACTACCTAAAATTGCAATGCTTCTGCAAAAGCCACAGATGAACTGTTCTCAGCAGTTCTAAGTATATTGTATAGTTTGGATACACATGAATGACGTGCAGGAGAGAAAAGATGCTCCTGCTGGGTGGGGGCTGAGGGAGGTTGTCAGGAGCAACATTACTCTATGTATTTCACCTGTAAGCAGCTGTTCAATGCTGTTGGGCCAATATCAGCTGGCCAATACCTGGCACAGGACTAGGCTAGATGTGGCTCCGGGCACTGTTATGCCTGTAGCACTAGCCTGCTTGTTGCATAAATTGCACTGAGTGGTTCAGAATGGATCTTGTGCTTCCTAGTTCAAGGGACTGTCTCCATGTACGGCCAGCTTTCATTCATCTCCTACTATAGGAAATGAAGACATTTTGCTGTGGAAAAGAAAGTATGAAATGAGTCAGTGAAGTTGTTAGCAAACTGCTTTTCCTCAGAAGGAAGAGCCCGTGGTAGAGCTGTTGGAACAAAGTGATCTTTTAGGTCCCTTCCAACCTAAACCATTCTGATTCTGTAAATCTAGGTGTCACAATCAGTGTTTTGATGGCTCTTTACTGCCCAGGAAGAAATTATGCTGAAGGGCTGAACAAAAAGGAGCGTGACCAGCAGGTCGAGGGAAGTGCTCCTGCCCCTCTGCTCTTGTGAGATGTCACTTGGAGTACTGTGTGCAGTTCTGGTGTCCTCAACATAAAAAGGACATGGAACTGTTGGAACAAGTCCAGAGGAAGGCCCCAAGGATGGTCAGGGGACTGGAGCACCTCCTGTATGAAGACAGGCTGAGAAAGTTGGGGCTGTTCAGCCTGGAGAAGAGAAGGCTGCATGGAGACCTCATAGCAGCCTTCCAGTATCTGAAGGGGGCCTATAGGGATGCTGGGGAGGGACTCTTCATTAGAGACTGTAGTGATAGGACAGGGGGTAACGGGTTAAAACTTAAACCAGGGAAGTTTCGGTTGGATATAAGGAGGAAATTCTTTCCTGTGAGGGTGGTGAGGCACTGGAATGGGCTGCCCAGGGAAGTTGTGAATGCTCCATCCCTGGCAGTGCTCAATGCCAGGTTGGGCAGAGCCTTGGATAACATGGTTTAGTGTGAGGTGTCCCTGCCCATGGCAGGGGGGTTGGAACTAGATGACCTTAAGGTTCTTTCTAACCCAAACTAGTTTATGATACTATGATTCTAAATCATTTTGTTAAGGCCACCTTTTTTTCAATGAATCCCTCTAGAACACCCTTACCTTTCAGTGCATATTTAAGTCCTCATAGCTGATGTGTACCTCTGACAGCTACAGTGTTGCCTGCCTGGGGGAAGTCATTTGGTTTCTCTGCCCAGGCGGGCCTGCCATGCATCTGGGGGGCTATGGCCACATCTCACAATATGCTTGATGACTGTTAGACAGTTAAATTAGATCTCTGATGCAGGACACAGATGTTTAAATGATCTATCATCAGGCCACGAAGTACAAAAAACAGTTGGACTCATTTGACATAGATAATAAAGGTGATAATGCCACATAATCTAGGCAGTTCTCTCTCTTTATTTTAACACACAGCAGCAGAACCAGGGCTGACTCAAGCCTTCCCAGTAAGCACAACCAAAATTCAATTTTTCAGTCTCAGCAGAGCAGCTCCTTGGCACCAGCTGTCTTGGATGACTCAGAGCACCAAGGCTGAGTGTATTCCCATGGTCTCACTCTCCTCACATCCCTCCCTGCTCTCCACGTGCCTTTGATCCTACCCTGCTCCCACCTTGCCCCCATTCCTGAGCATCAGCATCCACCCAGAGCTGGTGGCAGGGGCATGGCAGTGCATGGGAGACAAGAAACAAGGCTACCTCCCAGTCCCATCTCTAATGTCCTCACCTGGCTGAGTAGCCTGATTTGTGCAGACCTCCCCTCTGCCCAGAAGCATGGGCTGCCCTATGCTTATGTGTGAGCGAGCCAGAGCCACACAGTCAGTCTCCTCACCCAGGAGTGAGCTTTTGCAAGCCCTCTTAGACCCCTTCCCTAAGCTGGCTTCTTTCTCACTTGTAAGCTTTACAGGACTAATAGCAGGTGCTTCTGACACTGTTTCAAACTTTCTCTTTTATATACACGATCACATTTCTCACCAGTAATCATCCAGATTAACCACAAGCATAGAGTTTTAACGCAGGGCCATCTTCTACCACTCTGATGTCCTAGAGTTAGTTTCCTGATCCTTAGGACAGTGAAGTACGTGCCACATTTTGGGGCATGCGGCTCTTCTTGCTGTTGAGGTAAGGGAGAGGTAAGTGGTACCTTAGCTTCAGACAGGAGCTGGGGGAAGGTCCCTTGTGCAGGTGGCATCAGGAGGGCAGGAAAAACATGCTTCAGTGAGACACTGTAATTACCCAGTCTAGGCTGCATCATTTCCTGTAAGAACCTGTTTCTTCCAGCAGAGAATGTTTGTTTTGTTCTCAAGCAGCTTAGATAAATGAGGGTTATTTTAAGCCTGCAACAGTGTTTCCAGATTTGATTCAGTGAAATTTATTAAAAAATATGAAAGGTTAAATGGCTGTTTCCTCTCCTGAGATCAAAATGCTGCACACACAAATAAATGCTCCACATTCATTCTTCCTCCCTGTGTGTTTTCTGAGGACCACAAGAAACATCCAGTGAATGTTGCTGGATGTCAATCTCTGTTGGAAGGGCCAACAGAGATACAACATCAGTTTTCTTTCTTGTTCCTTTCCCTTCCTTCCTTTTCCTCTCACGTCTGCAATCAGAGGCTGAGCTGAAAGGGATGGGCAGGTGGTCCCAGTCTGCTGCATATGTGCTCCCTTGGGTGCTCTCCAGGAATTTCTGGGGTACTATGGGGAGGGGAGCAGAGGTTCAGGGGGCTTATGGTCTCCTTAGCTCCCTTTTTGCTTCCCAGGAAATCTTTGTTTGCACCAGCTGAATTTTTTCCTTCCAGTTTGGGAATGTAGGTCTCATTAATGAGATTAATGGGAGTTGACTGTATGTACAAAGAGGACAATAGGTCCCTAAGACGAACCATGCCTCCTTCGGGGAATGTCAGTACAAATGGGGAAGACATGTAGATTTGTTGTGGTCTTTTTAGATGCCAGGATACTACCAGAACAACAGCATAGTGTGGAGGCTGCTAGCAACCCTTGTAATGGGAAGTAACTACCAATGGCCAGAAAGCTGCACAAATGTCTGAGGGTAAAGGTTGTGATTACCTGGTTAATAACACATTTGCAGGTATGAAAGTTGATCTGTGAATGTCAGAATATTAGTAAACAGAAGGTAAAAACAGTATGGGGACATTTTCTATGGGCAGCTTGAGCAGGCAGGTGAGATTCAAGCCTCCTATTCTGTTTGTTTTTTTGTGGTTTTCTTTTTCTGTCCAGAGGAAGAAGTGGCTTAGTGAGACACAACTGGTCTCAAGCCCCTCCTCAAGCCCCCTCATAACCAACAAGGCAGTATCCTGCTGTCATTTGGGAAAAAAAACCCCAACAGACATGGGTCTTCATGGGTCCCAAATTTTCTCCCAGAAATTTCAATCTCCTCTTCCCTCCAGCCTGCCTGGTTGCCATATCACTTCCGAGCAGTCTGGAACACCCCTCTCCTTCAAAGTGGCTGCCCAGCATCTCAATAAAAAATACCTTTTATTAGTCCAACACAAAACTGATCATTTTGTTTGGCTTTTCCAGCACCAAAACACACCTGTTCTAGCCAGAATATTAACAAAGTCCTGCCTTTGGTTAGCTATATGTTTCAAAAAATGTCATTTTCTACTAAAGATGAAGTGAAATTTTGTCATTTCAGGCCTTTACTGAGCTGTATTTATTAGAAAATGAAGTCTACATTTGAATGAGAACCTATTACTTCTATTAGTCCCTTCTGAGCCATCTCAAGTAAATATTATATAGATTATTAAAAGAGATGAGGAGACTGGGCAGATCGGCTTCTTGATCAAGGTTACTCTGTACTCATTATGCAGCAGCACATCTGGAATGGTCCAGTAGTACCCTGAGAATTCCTAATACATTAATAAGACTTACACCTCCTGTAATTGCATTTGGCTGATTAACTTTCACCCAGCTGGTCTTAGCTGCATAAAAAGGTATTTTATAAGCTTGTTATACAGAAGTAAATTCTGAACATCTTTGGCATATATCTTGCCAACTTTCATTCTGACCTGAATAACTCACTTTCTGGCAGCTTTTAGCACAGAAGAAACCAAAATATCCATCACAAACATTAGCCCCCTTGAGCCTGAAACTTCCAGATGTATAGTAATGACCATATGCCACAAAGAACTATCATGTATCATTTTGTTATTAGTCATTTTAATAACCAGCAATAGCTGTCTCTCCTTACTCATAATAGAAGCTCAGCACTTACTAGCTTATAAAAAATAGCAAGGTTAGATTTTTTGCTTTCTAAAGGCTGTAGTTTGAGTGTAGATGCTTTTGTTCCTGCAGCTGAATGCTTTCCAGATCGCAGCAGTCTGTTTGCTTTTTGAGGAGAGAGGAAAGAATCCACACATTCCCCACCAGCTTATAATGCGAAACTCCCCTTTGTTTAACAGCAAACAAGGCGGATGGAGATCAATTCTTCTTCTCCTACCATTAGGTGTCACTGCAGTAAATGGAAATTACAGACAAATGGTTTGAAAAGAGGATCCATTGCCAAAGACTATTCTGTGAGAAAAGAAATAAATATATTTATAAAGTAAATGATGCTGTATTCTAGATCTTTGCTTTATTACAAGCTTAATTTTCTAAACAAAACCCCACTTATTTTTTTTAAGCTTCCCATGGGCTTGAATAATTTGAAAATGCAACTGCTCTGAACACTTGCAGAACCTATTTAAAGGTTTTGTTGTAAAGGCATAAGCAAAGTAGATTCAAAATGTGTCAATAGCATTACTTTATTGGCAATTTAGTTATTTTATCAAAAGTGGAAACATTGAAAAATAAAAAGATTTCATCTGGAGATATGGTCCGTACTCATGAGTCTGTAGACAGGAAAAGAAAGAGCAGATAGAGCAGTCACAGTATCTCAGAATAGTCCAGTGCTCCAACTTAATCTTTAACAAATCATTTCTTTTTACTTCTACAGAGAGATCTATAGTTTATGCAATTAAAATTACCAAATAAACTGTAGTGGATAGCTGGCTAATTTTTTTTAACATTTGCAAATTATTGCCAGCACAATCACCTTAATAATTCGTTTTATGTTTCCAAAGCTATATTTCACACTGATTATGTCTACTGGAGTTGTTAAGAGCAGATATTTTTGCTTTTAACATCTGTCTCTCTGTGCTATTCAGAATTCCCTCTTTACTGATTTTACCCCCAGACTTCTTGGACACCAAATCCCTCCAAAAGCCATATTTTGCTCCTTTCCCCTGCCCCCTTTTGAAATAAAACCCAGCACCCATTGACTTCATCAATAATAGTCAATATTTGCAAATATTGCAATCTGCAAGCAAGGATCAGGCCCACCTGATATCAGGTAAAGCTTCTGGATTCCTGAAGGACACTGAATCTGGTACCTAATGCTGTTTTGTGCCCCAAGTACTAGGAGCAAGTTGTCAAGTAAATACAACTGTTGTAGTTCTGAAAAGCCAAAAAGAGAAGTTTTGTAAGAATTTCATTTTAGTTTAATTAGGTTTTCCATTTACAATAAAGTGGAATATGTTGAGTTTACTCTATTCTAGATATTCTAGCAACTTAACTAGTTACTTGTGAAAACAGTATTTCAGTAAACAACACTTTCCCCTCACCCACCCACCCTCCATGCCAAAAAATCAACCTGCAAATCTAGAATGTTGCTGAATACTGAAGGACCATCTTCTGCTGGCTCTGCTCGGTTCAGCTCCTGCTCCGGTAGGACCACACCAACTTACTCCATTGAACTGTCCAGACTTGTTTTAATCACTAAACTCTATATGCAGGGATTTGATTTGCTTGATTGCTCAAGATTTTTATACGGTAAAGGCAGCTCATGTATATGCATTAAATCATGGCTTTACTTTTGAACCTATGGGATGAAAGAGAGAACTGTGGTTCATTCTCTCTATGCTCCTGCCGCTGGAACAGGATTGATCTTGATATCCTGATTGATCCACGTGATCTAAATCAGTGCCTGGAAAGTTTCACAAGACCTGAAATGTTTTTTTCTTTTTGCAAAGAGTCTCTGTAACAGCTCAATGTTAAAAACAAACAAACAAACAGTAAATTTGTAAAAAAGAATATTAAATATTGCTGTGGCATGGGAACATGTTTTCATTTTACATGCATATAGATGCATATGAATATGTATATATACACATATATATTATATTTTATATGTAATATAAACTACACGTGCATTATACATATGTATAAATGTTTGCATTTGCACCTAAAATAAAATTTATTTTCACATTAAATAATTTAGCTATTCTTTTATTGTAATGGCTTACATTTTGGTAGATGAAGACAAACTGCTTAGACCTTGAAAAACACATGGGCTACTCAGATAGATGGCATCTGGGAGGATTCTGAACTCCCTCAACATTCTATAGGGAAAAACAGAGCCAGGTGCATTTCTTCCTAAATCAAATTAGCTGGAAGATGCCACATCCAATTGTAGTAAATTGATGTGAGAGTTTGTGATGTCTATAGCAGATCTTACAACAAAGGTCAATGTGCAGAGACGCAGACAACAGGCTGGTATACAGCAACTTGTAGGGGAGCTGCTCTAACAAAAGCAAGGAAGATGTAAAATGTAATCAAATTTTTACTATAGGAAAAACACAATACAAAACCAGTCTTAATGATATATTTTAGTTAACCCAACCAAACCTTATCATTAAAAATGTTAATGTAAAATGGCATTTGACTGAGGCATTTCGAGACACATGATTAGAAGATAATTTTTACTTTAAAAAATAACAATGGATTTAATGTAATCAAGCTACAGAACAAAATAAACCTGGATTACATAGACAGAGAAGCTTGGAAGAGAAAACAAACGTGGTTATTTAGTACATAAACTTATGGAAAAAAATACTACGTATGTCAAATTTACCTGTCATTGTTATAATTTTTAAACCTCCCTCTTGACATAAGCAAGTTTATATCATGTTTTATGACACTTAATTATCCCTAGTTTTATTTAATTAACTTCACAGGAGATCTAAAGCAATTCAAATGTTTTCTTAAATAAACAATGAGAAAGTAGCAGTCAAATGGAGAGTTCGTATACATCCCATTCAGAAAACTACAGGTGCAAGAATGCTGAGGTAATAAAGTCAAACACTTGAATTTTGCATAAAAACTGCCTGTGCAACTGTAAATGAAATCTTAAGGCTACATATAACAGGCTTTTTTTGTTACTTAATCATGAAGGGTTTTCTCCACAGGATTCTTGCCTTATTCATCAAGCAAAATAAATACTTATTACAAATTTGCTATGTTTTATGTCTTAATCCCCAAGCATTATTTACCATATATTGTTCAAAATCTGAACTGAAGACATTTGTTCCTTTGTGGGTGCTTTTATATAGCTTTCATCCCATTATCTCTGTACTTTAAAAAAGATCTATGAATTTCACTTTGCCACATCTGACAAAAAAGACCAACCAGATTTTTTTTTCCCATTTTACAGATAGAAACTGGTCATTATTCCCATTTTACAGATGGAAACTGGGGACCAGGAGGATTGAAGTCAAAATTGCTAAACCTGCGTGCCCAGACTGAGTTTTCCTTGAGGATTATTTAGCAATTTAAAAGCACACTGTTCAAATCCAGTCCACTTCCATTGTTTCTGTGACTTGTCCACAAATTTCACTCCACTCTTTGGGCTCTCCAGCATGCCAAAACCAGGACAAGGCACACTGCAGTTTGGATGTGCAGCTTTGGAACCAACCTTTGTACCAGAAGGACAACAGGGAGGGCTGGAGTATGAGCAGGAGCTCCCTACAGGCTTTGCTCACTTCATCACTGAAGGGTGAGGCACGATTAGATGAGATGCTCCAAGGAAATATTTAGCTCTTACCCACTAGTATCAATAACTCTGTGAATCCACTGTTTCTTGGAAACTCCAAGATGAGTAAAAAAATTCAAATAAAGCCACAAACACTGAGTACTATGAAAAATTTAAAGATGAATTTTGAATAACCCTTAAAGGAACCCTTTGTATCAGCTCCTTGGCTAGAATAATGGAGAAACTGGCAGCAGTGGTCAGAGCAGCCCAGCACTTTGAGACCCTGGGTACACATCACTTAAGTACACCAGTATTTATCCAGGCTGAGGTTTTTCAGTAATTCTGGATTCAGGCTGTGGGAGGCTGGGATTTCAAACATATTTTTAATGTGCATTTGAATAGTTTAGCTATGTTAGTGTTTTAAATAATGCTGCCACAGCAAAGATGACAGAACTGCACTTTGCATTTCAAAATACACTTCAGGATACTGGATGGTTTAGAGGACTGGGAACAGGATCTGTGTCCATTCACCCCTTCCCTACCAATTTTGATTCAGGCAGGTCAGCAGTGGACAAAAAGTCACTCTGGATGTCACCCCAGTGGTGTGAAGTTCTTTGGGGACTTCATCCTTGCTGCTAATGGCCATGCACTCCTTCCAGACCCTGTTTTCTCCTGCACTTACAGCCATTATATTCAGAGGAGCAACACAGAGGCCAGAAGGTGAATAAGCCCAAGAGTTAGACTACCTCTCAGCCACAGAGAGTAATTCTCCTAGACAAGAGGGAGTGCACTGATGCACCAATAACACTGCAAGTTGTCCCTGCTCCTAGTTATTGTCCTGCAGGCAGATATTCCCTTTTTTTAATGTTTAGTGAAGGAGACATCATCTGCCAACTTGAGGACAGCAGTGACAGCTCAGTATGTGCTACTGCAAAGGAGATGGTGAGAAACCTGCATCTGTCAAGAAATTAAAATGCAAAAAAACCCAATTTTATGTGATGAACAGAGCATTAGGCTGTGGTCAAGGCCCAGGCAGGTGGAGGGATTCACAGATGTAATAGGACCTACCCTGCAGGAAGCTTCTGCAAGCCTGTGGTGCAGTCCTACTGCTTGTCCACAAAATTAGAGCCTGTCCTGAAAAACTGGGAACCATGCCTGACCTGGGTGCTCTGAAAAATCAAATTTGCTTTTAAGAGAGCCAGAGGACTCTGCACCAGCTGGGGAGATGCTCCTGCCTGACACCAACCACAGTGCACCCTATGGTGTGCAGCCTGAATAAAGGTGCGAGCGTTACTCATGACTACCAGCTTGCAGTGGAGTAATCAGGAGACATCAGCGACCAGTGCTGTCATCACTAGATTCACATTTACACAGGTCAAGTAAAAAATAACTCAAAATGCTACAAGGTCATAACTTTTTAGAACATCCAATGTATTTTTATTTCGGTAGAATTTCTGCAGCAAACTTTTTTGACACAAGTGGCCTGTGCAGAAAGCATAGGTCAAAGGTACGTATGGAGACGAAAACCCTGCAGTCCTGCACAGAGCTAGGACCCTGGCTTGCATTACAGTATCTTCCTGGCACGGGAAGAACATCCATACACTGGGCTGATTCTTCGTGGGGTTAAGACAGTTTTAGAAACAGATTGCGGCAGCTGTGAAAGACAAACTTGTTGCCTTACACCAGATGCTTTGCCCTGACAGCTCATGCACATACTAATAATGCTGTCCTTATGAATGCTGAGGAGGAGGGATGGTCTGGAACAGCATGCTGGAATTTCTTCCTCCTGTCAGCACAGCCTCAGTGTTATTTGTAATTTTTATGCATTAGTGTTCTGGTATCTCTGTCTATACAAAATTAGACCCTGTGGAAGGGTAATTTTTTGCCTGGCTTCCTAAGGAAATGAAGTTCATTGCAGTCATGTTGCTTGTGTGCCTGTCTGGGTCCTTCTTTTTCCTTTCTGTAATAACTTCTAAGGCCCTGATCATAACCAAGTTTGATCAGTAACAGGCTCAAAAGTAATTGTGTTTCTACACATTGCATGAAAGCAGGCAATAGAGAAGTCCAAATTATGGCCCCAACTGATATAAAGGCTTGAGTTCATATCAAAGAGCCCATGTCAACAGAAAGATCTCGCCAATGCCCAAACATCAGAAAAATCTGTCAGACACCATGCCTTCTTAGCATCCTGTCAGCCCTGAGACAGAATCCGAGCAAAGCAGACACCATTAGTTCCAGAGCTCCTGCTGCACTGCTTGCTCGAGGGAACCTTCCTACTTGTCAAGAAAGGGGAAAATTGCACCTACAGTTTTACCCAATCTAGTGGCTTTCTGACCCAAACCACAAAGTCCAACCCTTGTCCTAGCCGTAGCTCAGCCCAACGCTGACTATGTATTCCCCTTTCCCTTATGCCACTTCTTGCATTCACAGGACCCAGTGC
The DNA here is from genome assembly GCF_033815535.1 of Pezoporus flaviventris. NCBI lineage: Eukaryota > Metazoa > Chordata > Aves > Psittaciformes > Psittacidae > Pezoporus > Pezoporus flaviventris. Next base: position 22,426,310 of record NW_026892550.1, on the reverse strand, counting down.
TGAGTCAATTCGATGCACTATGTTGACAGAAAAATAAGCTAGTAAAGACAGCAAAGTGCTTTTTGCATAGTGAGTTGAATTGACTCAGGAAGGAGTTGCTGAGCACGAGGTAGGCATTAGAAGGAAAGGGAGGAGCTCATGGAAGGGCAGGGGGCAGGAGGGAGAGGTGAGCTGGGAGGAGATGGAACAGGATCTTGTTCTGTCAGACCAAGCAAGTTGTTAGGTAGGTGCAGCCAAAGAGTACCAACAGTTGTAATTGCGTGTGCAATGCTAATTACAGAAAGACATCTGTGAATGAGACTGGTCCACACTGACTACTCTGCATATATTAGATTGTGCACAGAAATTAACAGGTTGGTTTTTAATAGTATGGAGATCCAAGCCACAAGGGGACAATAAGAGACACTGAGATGACATCTTGGAGGTGACTTTCTCTGAAATAGTGACATTCAGGTAGCACAAGATGACATGATTTCTCTGATGCCTTTCTGGGACTTGTTTGACTAAAACTGAATTAGTCAGTCTATATTTAACTGTTACACCAATTCAAGTATATCCTATGATGGTTAATCCATGCTCAGGGAGAACACAGCTATAGAAAAGACCTCTTGGAGTGCTTACATAAAGAGCAGGAGTCAATAAAAATATGCTGATCCTTATGCTGATACATCTAGCATCCTAAAGTCTTTCCTTACACAAACTTGTGTTTACTGCCCTTTTACTGCCACTGAATATGCATGAATCTCCAAAAAATGTTTATGCTAGGACAAGCACTTATTGCTGAACCCTTGGAACTACTTGGAAATAAAATCAGTCTTTCAAAGAGATTTCAAGTTAATGGTAAATATTTTCTGGGATCATTTTCCAATAAAGCAAACTGTTGTGATTAAAGAAATACTTTTTGATCAAAATACACACCCACAAATTCTCCATGCCTTTATATATTTTCTAATGAAAAATATCAGTTTTTAGAAACCAAAACCTGTTCTTTGCAGCTTTTATTAAAAATCTGTGGAGAAAAACAACAAAGGCTTGTCCATGTACAGAAAGGCCATTTTTCTACCCAGAACTTTTATTGAAACAAAAAATTGTGATTATTTCTAGCTTTTAATTTCAAGAACACATGAATAGATTTCATCTTAGTGCCACATATGGATACTCAGCTTCTATTTTTGGACCCTAAACTCAAAGGCTGTTCAGTGGAAGTACAAACCAAATCCCTGCTTGTCTCAACTCAAACCTCACTGGCTAACTCAAATCCAAGGCAGGATAGGGGTTGCCAAGTGATTCAGCCAGGGTTTGACACAGGTAATTTGGTGGAGGTTGATGTGTGACCCAACACCCTGCCAAACCTCCCAAACGCAGCATGAAAAGAAGAAAAGAAGAGAGAAATAATAATAATAAAACCTTAGTAACTGTTATCATTTCTTTCTGTTGTGGTCAGAACAAGAAGTCAAACAAAAACTTTCATACATCTGTTACAATTCTAAGTGAGTGCTGCTTATTGAGGTTGAATTTTGCTTTCTTTTTCTCAGGGTTTAGACAAATCCATTCCAGCAGAGGATTAAAGATCTATTCCTACCGAGATCAATGGCTAAACAGATACTGGACCAGAATCAATACAGGACCCAAGCACCATTTTCAGGTTATTAAAGGAGTTGTGAATTTTCCAGCACACAGATTTCCTGCAGGAACTTTTCCTTCTTGCTTTTGTTTGGGTTTTTTTGTGGATTTTTGTGTTTTGTGTTTTTTTTTTTAATTCTGATCAATTCCTCTCTCTCTTGAAAATTCAGATGCATTTAGTGAAGCACTGTGCTGAAACGAGCATATTTATTGACAATGAAACGAGATCAGTACACTTCCAAGCAATTTAAAAATAACTCCCTTCGATTAGTTTCAATGCAAGGATGATAGCACAGAGGATTATTTTTCTGTTGTAGTAAATTATTTATGTGAAAGTTGTTTTCCTTTTAACAAGTAAATCTTCCTAGACACAATTGCATTAGATCTTTTGAATTTCATAATGGGGTTATCAATGAATGCACACAGAGTTTCAAGGTAAGCCTCAAGCGCAGCTAAGCTCACATAGTGTAGAAAATTGTCTGCGATATTTCCATGGACATGAGTGCTCTTCTACATCCCTTCCCCAGTGGAGGACAGAAGACCAGAGGCTGCTACTGCAGGTGCTCTTTTCTGTTTATCACTTGCTGTTTGTGGGAAATAATGTTGGATTAAATAGCGCTAACATGCTACAGCTCTTGCAGTGGGAACTGTAAACCAGCCTCTGTTGCAAGCTGCACCATACTGGGAGCTCTTTGCCAGGAGGCTGTCTCCGTATAACACTGTGTCACACCTGGAGACTGCCAGGGCATGACAGGAGGGGGACACAAGTACAAATAGAGAGAGGAGTGGTCAAGCAGAAGGCAGAGCTGCATCTCCTGGGTCCCACACCAAACCCCTATCTACAGGCATCCTCATCCCTCAGTCTCTGCACCAGATACCATTATATATGTCCCTCTTTCAGCACTACTGTTTTTTTTTCCATACAGCAGCAATTTAAATATTTTTATTTTATTGCCTTCCTTCTGTCATTCCTTTCATTTTGCTATGGACAAATTGATGATATGGTGGTAACAGCCTCCCACTGGATTTTGGGTTCAGTCCTCTGAAGGTTGTTATATAACAGAATGTGAGATTGGAAGCAGCAGGATCCTCTGCAGACCAACTTTCCAAATGATGCAAAGTCAGGCACGGTTTATTTTCCTATATGCCCCTGACATTTTGACATGCCTGCAAGCTCTCTATGCAGTGCCAGACATTTACAGAAACCTGTCCAATTTATATGGCACTTGTATAATGCCTGCTTCTTGCTACATACAGTAAAAGCAAACAGATGACACAGTAAGCAAAAGACTTGCCTAAAGCTGAACGCAGGTGGCCCATTAAGGGTGGGAAGACTGAAGCCCAGACTGACCACTGAGAAGAATGGGGAAATGTGTTTTGGCTGTGTTTGCTTTAAGAATCAGCTATCAAGAAAGATCAGGGTTCTTGATATGGGAGGGTGCTTTCACAGACACATGACCAGTGTACAGTGATGCTCCTCAGAGATAAGAACTGGAAGAAAAAGGCCAGCAAAACACCGGAGTCTGCTTTGAGAACCAGTTTTCCCTCAAAGATTGACCAACAGTACATGCAAATAAGGACCACAGGCAAAGGTAAGGGGCTGAGGTTGGCAGTGTCAGGGGAGCCCCTCTGCAGAGACCCCCAGCTCCCATGGCTGAGTGATACCCAGGTAGGACACAATATGGCAGACTTGATATGACTTTCAGATGAACTCTGTGAACACACTGAGCTGTTTTGGTCACTGTTTTCCAACATGTAAACCAAGTGTCTACCATGGCAGAATAAACTCCTCTTACCCTTCCTCGATGTTGTCTACCCACCACTGGGTCCTCAAGGTGGCTGGAGAGATTCTGATTCTGCCATTTCACAGGAAGCAGATGACCTTGTTTGAGGTGGGGAGGTGAGGAAACGTGGGTGGACTCTCAGCTGTGTTCATGGTGATAGCCCAAATAGTGACTGGCCCCATTCACTGGCATGGTCAATGAAACTCCCTTTTCCCGAGAGCCACCCAGCAAGGAGCAAGCTATGGAAGATGCTAGGTGTGCAGTTGCAGGCATGGGTGTGGGAGTAACCACATCTGAAATCATGACACCTTATGTGCCAAATACTACACTTTGGCAAAAGCAGCTTGGTTGTTTTCCATTTGTAAAATACCTGAGGCTGTTTGCTGTACTGGATTTTGCCCTTGTTCTAACTGTGAACAAGTGTATCTTTAAACAACTAAGAAAAGCATAGCCCAGCTGTTTTTCTATAGCTTACTAAAGAAGCTTGGTTTACAAGTATGGGGAGGACTACATCAATTAACTGGATAAGAAGGTATTTATTTCAGCTCTGCAGTGCCAGTGAATTGAGAAGACAATCCAAAGTGAGTGCTCTCGCTGTTTGCAAACCATTCTGTATTTTCTCTCCAAAGGTACTCAATTCAGAAATATCTATTAAATATTTGAAACAGCACCATATTTTCTATAACAGAATAGCTTTAACATCAAAAAAGATTTAATGATCACCCATAATTAACAAGGTAATAAGAATGAAGTCATTCATTGGACAATGTTTGTCTACAAACGATGCTCTCTTGCAGAGCTCATGAGGAAGAGGAGCGTTCCAGTGGCAGGCAGACAGCATCCCACTCACCTTCCCACTGACATTGCTGTGCACAGGAAGCTGGTCCAGCAGTGTGGGGAGAAGTGCAGGGAGCAGCCTCTGGCCCCTGGGGCTGCTGTGCTGCAGCACCACTGACCTCTGGCTCTGCTGCACTGAAAGCCATGATTCTAAGTAAATTTCCAGATCTGAGTTTTTTCCAATAACTGGGGTGTTTGGTGAACTTTCTAAACTGCCAACACAATATATATGTCTATCAAAAATATTGGCTTGATAAAAGTAGACGGTGACATACACTGCCTGCAAGTGCTTCTCCTAATTTGCCCTTGAGAATTTAGTTTCAGATAATCTCTCTTGGGAGTGTAACTCTTCTGGAGGCAATCACAGTTTGTATTTTTAACCTCTGAATTGAGTATTTTGAGAACTCTTTCCTTTTTCTGTTCAAATACAAACCAGAAAATCCATTCAGTACATTCATTTAGACCAGTTTAATTTCTAATGCAGCTATGTGTCTTCTATTTTTTGATCTTCTGAAAGCATATTTTCATTTTTTACTTTGTTTTAAAGCTAATTGCAAAAGAAGAAAATAGCAAGTTAAACTAAAAAGAAAATAGAATTAAACAAATGGCAGAAAAGAAATTCACATATACATGGTTCTGCTGTCAGTTTACAATAAAAATGTTCATGTAATTAAGCAAATTACTTTGTCATTCATGGTTCTTGTAATGGGATGATGTGCTAGGGCAAGAGAGAAGTTCTGAAATTTGGCTGTTTAATTATCTAAGCACAAAGTTTAGAAGCTTCAGAATAAATGAGATCCTTGCAGTTTCTGGATTATGTGAGTCATGACTTGGAGAAATGTTCTGTTTTCTTTCATAAAGAAAAAGAGCAAATAATTATTATTATAGCATGGAACAACAAGAATTAGTGAAATGCATTGTGCAAATTGATGCTCCTCTTTCTACACTATTTTTTCAGCAGAAGCTGTGAAATCAGTCTGTACTTCTGATGGAACTGATCTAAATTACAGATGGGCCAAAACTGCTTTTCAGGGTCAAATTTGGCCTGATTTTAAAAGGCTTCTTATTGATTGAAAGTGGATCTGAAATCAGGCAGAGCTAGACAAGGCCCAGTTATCAGCAGATCCCATTATGCTGAGCAGAGGGAGCTCTGCGTGGCCTCTGTAAGTTAAGCATATGCTTTAGTGCTTTGCAGGACTCGTGCCAGAGATATCCATCCTTTAGAAGATGGAGTTACCACGCTCATGGACAAACTCCAAAACAGGGCTCCATAGCAGAAAAAGCCATCAGACGAAAAACCTTAACTGAAGGCTTCTTTTCTCCTGAATCATAGAATTATAGAATAGTTAGGGTTGGAAAGGACATTAAGATCATCTAGCTCCAATCCCCCTGCCATGTGCCCAGAACAGAGGGGTCCTCTCAAAAACACCCATGATTAAGATAAAGGGGATTACAGCACTGTCACTCAGAGCAGCCACATGCAGTGCATCCTTTCTAACCTAAGAGAAAAGAGATTTGAAATGCTGATAGACCTTACTAATAGATACAGGCTGCAAATAGACTGTTGCAGAGAAAACAAGCTTCTTCTGTAGCAGCTGTGGCTGCTACACCTTACAAGCTAAGAGTGTGTAAAGGTAGCCAAATCTTTCTGAGGAGAAGCGGGTATAAACAAGTAAGCAACTGTAGGTTGTTTCAAAACTGGGAGCGTCGGCTGCACAAGAGCTCGGGGGTGAGGAAGAGGACACACACAGACAATGCCAGCTCAGCCTTAGAAACCCTTGTAACAGATTCTGATTTGCTCATCTTTGCTGCTTTCATTTTTCTCCTGTCTTGGGTGAAGGGTTTGTGTTTAATAACATCATTTGCATCAGCATGTCCCAACTGACCAAGGTACTAGGGCTGGGAAAGATTAGCATGGTAATCTCATTCTGATGGATAAAATTAGCAAAGATATTCCCCTGAATGGAGAGCTGCCATTGGTGAGCTGCTGTGCTTAGAATCAATTACTAAATTACTTTGAGCTCTAAGTCGACAGTAACAGAAAAAAATTGGCATCGACCGATGTGAAATAAGATAAAAAATATGCGATCATTAAATCTCTCACTACTATTCGCGAATGTGACTCACAAGAACTGCACAAAAAATAAGGCAGAATTTAATTTTTAGCAGTGGTCCCTGTCATCGTTTCAACCAGCGCTGCTCAGTGCATGGAAGCACAGCTCACGCTTGCTATCCAGCTGCTTGGAGGAAGAGCTGGGCTGCTCGCAGCTCCCACCCTCTGCTGAGCGGGGCACACCACGGGGACCGAAAGCTAGAAGACCAGCTTCTGTATGTGTAAGCAGAGCAGGACAGAGAAAGGCTTTGCAAAGGCATAAAGCCTTCCTTCATGCTGTAATTATCTGCTCTGTTTAAGCGTACCATATGTACTTAATGCTTTGCAAGCATAGAGGAGGGTAGGTCCCTGCCTCAGAGAAAGCACAATCTGAAAGATTTTCTGTGCATACACACAGTGCACAAAATCCACTGTAGTGAGTAAAGCCCCATGGCCCCATGTGCCCACCTTGCTTGTTCTAGCCCAAAAAAAGTCCTCCAACAAACATCCTGCTCCCAAATTCTAATATTACTGCAAAAGGTATCTTAACATCATGCTCTTTATAGCATAGTCAGGGGTTTGCTCAGGCTTAAAATGTTACCAGAATCTCTGATCTTCGCTGTACACAGACCTTCATTTACCCATTTGACATGCAGGACAAGGCAGAGGGGCTCTGTATTGATGGAGATGGTCAGAAGAGCCAGCTTTTGCATTATTATGGCCGAGCTTTTGGAAATATCTACAGATTTTGCTGGTTTTTGACTATCCCAGTTGAGAGCAATGGCATACAAATCTGTCTTTCAGAAAATGCCAGACTTCTGAGGTTTCTTTAGTTGAACACATACACCTAGGGATCTCTCAGATCACTAGCTGCTTCTACAGACCTTCTAGACTAAAGTCACAGAAGCTGTAGCTAAATACTCATTCCACTTTTTTCTGGAATCGAGGAAAAGCAAAAGAGAAAAGCAAAATGAAAAGGTACCATGTTACCCACAATGTAGGACATGGGACATCCTAGTTTTGAATATTGCCCATTACCTTTGCTACAGTTATGAAGTAAATGGGCTTCAGAATGAAAAATACCCAACTAAGACACGACCAGTAGGATAGTGGGAATGTAGAAAAAAGAAACATGAAAGAACCTTTTATCAGCTTTAAACACCGGGAATCATAGTAGCATAAGTAATTGATAATATTATTAGCACAGTATACATATCAGCTGTCAGGATATTATGAGGACTGAATCCAATCTCTGTTGAGAGAGTCAGGGTCAACATCATTAACTATAGATCCTGTCCTGGTTTACATATAGAGCCCTCAGGCCAAGTGTCTGCCAGATACATCTCTATAGATGTGCATAGCTATAGGACATACAGGGGGCTAATCACACACATCAGTAATAGACAACAAGCTTTTGTTTATCTGAAGGTTTACTGGAATTAACTGATTAGTGTCAACTTGACACAATAACTTTTGTCTACAATGTAGTAGATCATTTTGATGGTTTTATTGATGGAGTGTTGACTAATGTAAATTGTAAGGGTAGTTGAATGAAGTAGGAAACATTTTAGTTAAACAAATTGAAAAAGCCACTAGCAAACATATCTTTAAAATGTCACATTCTGCAGCCTTACAGATGCCATGATAATAATAACAATGAAGGCAACAACAATAAGGATAATTTAAAATGGAAATAGACACCACCTATTCATAAATTTACCTCTTGCATACAACCTCAGATGATATCCTGATGTTAAAACTAACATAAGATAAATCTGACATATCTCTTTCTGAAAATAAAGTAGTCTAATGAAAGAAAAGAGAAAATAAAGTAAAATACAGTTATTTACCTAAACCCCATAGTGGTCCAATTTAGAATAAAATTATGAAAAATATTTAAGCAAAATTGTCTGTTGGCTAAATTAATTCTTCACATAGCTTCATAACATTATTTTCTATTTCTTGTGAGATGTAATTACTTTCTTCCATAGTTAGTACAGAACATACTGTTTGTTTTCCTCTGCTGGGTGTCAAATACTTTTCATGAACTAGTCTAGGCTTTCTGTTCCCATGACTTCACAGCATGGTTAAGAGTTCATGGTTTAAAGCTACACACATGATTGTATTCATCTTCTAACATAAGTAACAATAGACTTCTCTGGATTGGCTATTAGATTATTTAGTGCAACTGTTAAACCATCTCCTTTGAAAGTAGGCTCAGGGAATACAGTGATTATGTCACGAGTGCTTCAAACAGCAGAAAGATCTTATCTGGTCTGCTATATTTATATTCTGCTATAAATAACAGAAAACTAATCCACATTCTTTTACAACTTCAAAATCACCTTCCTTTCCTTTCCAAGCACAAGCTATTCTCCCCACAATAGGAAGTCAAAAGCATTAGGCTAAGACAAGGGGGATACTGTGTGTCACAAAACAAAGTAATTAAATTGAGTCAGGATTATCAATAATACCCAGTTTCAACCACTGAAGCTGCAGTTAGTAACCCCAGTCTGTCCCTCTATCAAAAAGCTATTTATTCTTCATTACTGGCTATCCCTGGGTTATAGGGATTCATTGTCGTTGTAGTAACTTTTAGTAGGAACATTTAGTGCACTGATATTATGGAAATAGCCATTTCATAGCTAATGGGCAAAATAGTATCGTGCCACAGCTTTCCAGCAGTTGTCAGCACTGGTGAAATCTTGTCTGTATTATCACCCTTGAGGATTCATTACATTTGTTTGGCTTATAGCAATATAATAGAGAGGGAAATTGTGCCACCAGAGAAAAGAACCCTGTTTTAAAGATCTCATCCATGCAATTCTTATAGAAGTCTTGAAGCCTAGACAAGATCTACAAAATTGGGGACAAAGCATGCTGTCCCTTGGGGACACAGATTGCCCAGTTTAAATCAGAAATAACCAGACCAACACAGTTCCACAAGCATAATTATGGGCCCCTCTTGATCTGTCTCAAAACTAATCCTGCCTTGAAAGTATAGCAGTGCAGCACATGTCTGAGAGAGCATAACTTCCAATGCTGAGGTTTCAAAAGGCTGTATCTCACATGGCTTTAAATCTGAAAATCTAAACATGCAAAGTCATGAGAGCTCATTACATGGAAGCCACTGAAAGTAAAAAGATGTTTAGATAGGTTGTGTCACTCTTGAAGGAACACAAATTGAATTAAAACAATTCATTTTGTGTTCTTTCCTACCTGCGAGTATATTGATGCATCCAAGAAATCACAGCCCTTCTCTCGCAGCATCTGACTTAGCAGTTTTCTGAAGAGCTCTGCTTCTCCATTAAAAAATGTACAGGTTTGTTAAAGCCTAAGATTTGGTCAGAGCATGGTGGTACTTGTCTATTTATTAGACATAGACACTTCAATTCTAAGTTTGCTTGAAACCTGCAATATATATTTTCACCCCAGGTTTCTACCTAGTCACTAGAAAAAAATAGCTTGAAATGGGGTTTATTGTGAGGCTATAAAAAAAAGGTCTTAGTTTTAGAAAGCAAAATATTTCAAGTGGTTAACTCTTAAAGAGCTAAACAAGTCATTTGACTTGCATACAAAAAAAAAACAAGTCATTTTTTATCCTACTTCCAAAAGCAGATCCTGGGCAAAAGTACATAACCTTTCTGAAATATTTTGGTTCATTTTAAATAGGTTGCTAAAATGTCTAGCTATTGATTTTCTGTGGCACTTATGTGTAGTTATTTGCATTATAAATGTTCCATTATTATGACATCAAGTTAGAAGCAGCTGATAAGATGTAAACACAACACAGTGTCACTTATTCTTATGGAGTATCTTTTATACAAAACATAAAAGAACCTTTTACATGTAGCTATACACCTGCAAACACAATTCTCAATTGTGCCCAGTAGTGCACAGTCTAAATAGAAGTATGAAAAGAAAGAAAAAGGCCATTTGTGGTCTACACAATGGCCAGGTAAACCACAGTATGGTAGTCAGGAGAAGGGCAGAGGACGACAGCACTTTTCCTGAAAAAGTGCCTTGGGAAGGTGGGTTTGGACTAAGTAACTTTTTGTGTGAGGCTCTGATTCCTCCCTGACAGCCTGCAAAGAACATGGAGGAAGGAGATATTGCAAGTATAAGAGACAATCCAGAGAGATGCCGGAGATGTCTACAGGATGCAGTTGATGTTCTGTCAATGAAGAAATATGGCTTAAATGTGTAATTGAGACAGATATCACATGTATACATAAAATGCATTTATCAAATTGTAGCTATTTCTATGGTGGAAAGGAGGAACCAGTTTAGAGTTCATGCCATGAGAAGTATGACATCTTCACCATGAATTTCAGCACAACACCCTATTTCTATAGCAAATATCCCAGCTTCTTCTGTATCTACAGGGAGTGTTTGGGTTTGAAGCTCTCATATGTGAGAGAATTTGTTTTTCCACAAATGCTTTCTCCTCAGATCAATTATGAATGTTGAGTGGCCTCATCAGATATCACATCTGTTGGCTTTCATCCCTTTAGAGACCTGTTCTTTGTTCCATCCTCTGATGCCTCTTTGTTTCTTTCTCTCTGCATATGTGTTTTCCAGGAGATGTTTGAGCACACAGCTCCCTCCTGCATATGTTTTCTCAAGTGTCAAGTTTTAACTTGTTCTCCAGAATTATGTTTGCCATCTTTTTTTTTCCCACCAAAAGTGTAGTTCTCAACAGCTAAAAGGTGCATGTTCTTACTATCGAGCACCTTGGCTCCCAACACCACTTATGAGTCTTCTTGCACCTTCTCCTGTCATCCTGCTACAGCACTGAAAAACATGAGAGATGTAATAGTGTGAGATACTTCTTACTATTTGTTACTGGGCTTAAAGTGTAGAAGCAACACAAGGTAACTTTGTGCCCAGTATAAACATCCCTAACACAAAAGTTCAGCACACTGGATAATATTAAATACATAATAGGAAACATCTTATTCAAATATGAAGGAGTTACCTTGGTGACAAAATATTAATCATTAAAACCAACGGATAACTCTAACTCAACATACTTTATAACATATAGCCCCACAATTCTGTATTTAATAGCAGTCTTAAATTGGAATAACAAATAAGGAGACAAGCATTAGAATTGCAACTAATTAGGAGTTTAAAAGACTACTTTGTCATTATGAATAAATGATTTTTTGGGTTGGCATAAATAGAGAAGTAATTGAAAGATATGTTTTGTATCACAATGTAATATAAAGGCTGAATATTATATAAAATGAAGGCGAACAAAAGAATTTGCTCATCCCAGGGTTATACTTGCTTTATCTTGCCAAAATTTCTCATACAAAGACCTTCATTCAGTGGTTAACAAGGCTTTCTTCAAGCAAATTCCTCTTGGCCTCATCATTTTCTCTACAATTTTCACAGTCTTACAGGCAAATCACAGCTGCCCAATGGCACAATTCATCAGTTATGATATACTATTAGATATACATTATATGACTTTGCAAGTATGTAGGGGGGTGAGTGCACATGTAATGATACACAAAATGCAGAATATACATTATTTAAAATATAAGATGAAAATGCCATTTCAATCACTGCTAATTTGCATTTCATATTCCCAAAACATCATAATACTATTATAAGGTATTGATCCAAGCATGATCATTTGATTTCACATCAATACTAATATGACTTTTCTGTGATCTGTTGACGTGGGATTTTCTGAGTGAAATACATACATACCAATATCCAGCCATTTTCACTAGTAAAACTGAATTCTGCTGCTCTGTGTGAAAAGTGGTTGGTAAAAATGTAGATCACTCAGTCCCAAAACCTGAACTCAGATTTTACTGGTAGATGCAGATTTTGATTCTTACTGCTTTCTCAAATCCCTTTTCTTTATGTCTTTGATATAGAGGTGGTGTTCTGATTCTTTTTGTTGTCTGGAGCATATTCAGTATCCTAAGCACAAAGCACGGGTAGCAAAAGTCATTATGTCATTTAGGATCAAGAATCCCTCAAAATGTTATTCCCATCATTAACATGGCTGTTCAGGATCTGACATAAAGACTGCTATAATAATAACCTTCTACTGAGCTTCTCTGAATTATGTAAATAATATTGTTTGTAATGAAACAGTTCTTGCTTTGATGATTATTGCTAACAAATGTCAAAATCATGAGTCCCACAACTCCATTTCTTCTTTCACACTACATGGGCATACAGGATGATACTCAATACTGCTGATGTACTTTGTCTTACTAAATCCCCGTTTTCAACATACCTAAGCATTTCAGATCACATAGTTATGTTGAGTTTTCCTACTGGTTACCAACTTGAAATCTACCCAGTGGTCTGCAGATATCCAGATGGACATCCTCTTCTCCATCTGTACACACACATGTACCACAGCACCAACACAGTTTCTACTAAAGACAACAGCAACATTGCCATTGATTTACTTGAAGCAGACTTACTGGCATGAAAAGCCAAAGAGGAAAATGGAGCATGCCTGGGAAGAGTGCTATATGCTGACAATATTCAGTCCCTTCAGGGTAGTGCCACTGAAATCAGCACGTAGAATGCAATTGCTTTTATCTCACCTGACTACGGGCAAAAACTAGCTAAAAGTGAACTCATCACAGATTCATCCCAAAATGAGCCATTCCAGTTTCCTCACAGAAGCTGAGGGACCTGAAGAACTGCTAGAGTTTGTCACTTGCCTCAGGTGAGATGTGTTTCTTTCCCATCATCTGCCAAGACCTGAAAATGGCTCACAACCTAAAAATCCAGGTAAAGCCATCACTGCTTCTGAATCATGGAGTTACTGCCAGAGGCACTTCCACTTTTTTTATATATGACAGTGCTGTGACCCTCCTTTACTATATAAAGTTATAGTTCATGTTGAAGACTACCAAGAAGCCAAAATTAGGGTGGAGGAAACCAGTCCCTGCATGGGACAGGTCAATATCATCACAACATTCACCTTCAATTTCAGGCATCATTTTCCTGTATGCTTTCCAATGGAGTCTATGCTGGAGGAATTTCATGAGAACTTCATGCTCATTGGGTTTCAACATCTCCTTAGAGCCCCCATGGCCTTCTAAACCAAACCTGCAATATTGAAAGTAATAAAAGCAAGGGTAAATACAATGAGTTTATATTACACAGGAACAGCACCCCCACTTCCCAGCCACAACTCAGTCACAAAGTAAAAACTTATCTGGGACTGTAGACTCTGCTGAGCAGAGGGCAAACTCTAATGGCTGATCCAAAGTAATTTCAATTACATTGTGGGTTTGTTAGAGCCCTATCATCTCCTGTTTGGTTCTTTGGATAGACTATGTATAAACATGATGCGTATTAGAGTATGTCCTACTTTCACACATCACTTTCTTTACTTTTGAAGATATCAGCATATTTCAGTAAACAATTACAGAATCTGAAAACTCAATTAATGTGCTATTTACATGAGTATTAACTAGAACAATGTCTATAAATGCATTAGAAAAAATCTTACAGATTGCAAATAAACTTTTAAGAACTGACCCAGGGCCAACCCTTTCAGCACCTGTCTGTAAACAGGCTATTATTTTAGTTAATGGCTCAGCACAAGGTCTCAGAGTACACACATAAACCCACATTTTCCAGGAGGGATTCAAGCACGGAATTACATAAAAGGTTTTAGTAAAAACTGCAGTCTTGTTCTCATCTGAAGCTATTACCCATTCATATTGTCTATGAATGTAAACAGATAATTTACCTTTAATTTAAGGCCCCTTCGCATCAAGCATAATCAACTTAAGGAAGATATGTGGTCAGCATAAAAAAGATGTAATATTACTCTTATCTCTGCTTCATACAAGTCCAGCTCTGCCTCCTGCTGTCTCCCACAGATGGAAACTTGTATATTGCCTTCCCTCTTCAGCCAACACCTACAAGGTATTTTCACTCCCTTTCCTGAAATTCTAATAGAAGGAGCCAGAATTTGACCCTTAAAGTCTGAATGCCCCACCAACACCCTTCTTGCACTCCCTTAGCAAAAGACAGACCTTATAAAACTTGAGTTTCAATGAAGGAGCCTGTGAACTCATTTTGACTGCAATAAAATCAAAAGACCATTGATTAGCAGGAAGGCTTTGGTGCACTTTCCAGGTTAGCACTTGGGGCTGACTAGTAGTAATTTCATTGATTGATTGATTGATTGATTGATTTGAATGATTGTTACTGGGAGGCTAAAAATGACCAGCTGCCAGTATTACATTGCTTTTGCACAGGGGCCTGGGACCATCCATCAGGAATAATTTCCTGGAGCGCTACTTAAAAAAATCCAGCAGAGCGAACACAACTAAGCTTTGGTAAGTTGTCTTATAGGAATAATATAGCTGATACAACCAAAACAAGCAGAGAAGCCACAGAGCAATGTAACCAGGCCTGGATCCACAGTGATGACACCCTACCCAAGAGCAGTCGTCCAGCTGTGGCCCCAGTACACAGCTGATACGTACCCCAGGGACTTCTACTGGGGATGGAGCTCTGACTTTAAACCTAAGTGAACTCTCTGTATTTGAATCACTAAGGAAAAAGTCCCGGCCCATTTGACTGTTTCTTGCTCATCATGAAAGACTGACTAGTTACCATTAGTCTGAGGCATGAAGCATTGCTCTGACCTGTTCCTTGTAACAGCCCAAGAGGGCACGTTACAGTTTCATGTGGGAGCTGCTGTACACCTCAGCAGAGCCAACACGAGACCTTTGATTAAACAGTTTAACAATAATTCCTTCTGCTGACCCATTCCTTTGTGAGGGAGCTGAAAGTACCTTGCCTGAAGGCACAGTGCACACTTAAAGGCAGGAATTCAGGCTTGTCAAACCCTGCCTCCCTGTCACTGGCTACTTATTCTGAGAAAAGTGGCCTTTTTAACTTTCCTATGACCTCTTGACTTAGACATCGTTATCCTTCACTGTGGGAAGAACATACCTTTCCATCTTTCTTACTGTCTCATTCAACCTCATTTGATTCATTGACACAAACAAGCATAGAAACATAAAATTGCTATAATTGGGTCAGGCCATAGGTCTGATACTGGCCAGTGATTGCTTAAAGGAAGAACAGAAGAAGCAGGGCACAAACAGAAGGATGTTCCCTTAGCAAATCTCCTCTCCTATCAGCAGTTTCAAGGCCATCAGCAAGCTGGAGTTTGTATCCAGACCATCACCTTATGCAAATACCAAAATACCAAACAACAGCAAATACCAAACTCTTGATTTATTTTTAAACTCATAAGTATGCTTTTCATTAAACATCAAAAATATGTATCTACAATTGTATATGACATAGATCCCTATGTGTGAGTCATCAGCGTGTTTTGCTGTGCCTCCGTATTTGCAAGGAGGTAGATGGACTGACACTTTTTGGCCATAATAAGCATATAAAGTAATTGTTTTTTCCTATCAGCAGGATTTCCTAATTCTTTTTAAAGCTATTTTCACTGCACTCTCTCCTCCCATCCTACTCTGCATTTTATGAGGGGTCTCTCAGTTTCTGTGATCCAATCTTCTTGCTCCTCAGCCCCCTTACCAACAAAGGCATCACACTTATATTCCATACCTTTGTAATGAGGTTAAGGATCAGCTTGCACAGGCAAGCTGCACTCCCATAGCCTATTCAATGCTAAGGGCCTCATCTACACTCAGCTGAAATCATAGTCTTTAAACGGTTCAGTAGGTTTTGAACAACTTCATGAAACTTAGAGGCAAGGCCCTATAGTAGGCATTACTATATCTTCCCCAGTGTGCAGCATGTTATGTTCTGTAACTTGCTATTTTTGCAATACAGCACATTTTTTCTATCATTTGAAATATAATTCAGTCCTACTATTTCTCCTGTGTCCTGCTATGAAAAGAGTATCAAGTATTCCTAGACTCAAAAGTGCTTATAAAAAAAGGCATTATATTCCATCTCAATGTTTATATAATTGGCAAAAGCATTGCTTACAAAACAGAAGGTAAAGACCATATAATTTGAAATGTGTGGGGTGCCTTTTTTCTTGCTAAGCAGTGTAGTTTGGTGCAAGTAAAGACTCTACCGGGTGCAACTCGATGGACAAGCACAGCTTTGATATGTGTTTCTGCTTTACCAAAATGCCTAAACTTAAACCTATACTTTTGATTTGTTTCACTTCTTTTAATTAATGGTAGAAAAATATGGCAGTTCATAAGGCAAGCAACAGCCAGGCCGCTAAAATTCTGGATTTATGAACCTCCCTATATTTATTCCATCAGAGAACAAAGAAAAGAAGTGTCTGTATCTGAGCCTCTTTGGCTAGCTGGTGCCAGCAGCGTGGCTAGGAGCTGTAGGGAGGCATCTCTGCCGGTGTCCGAGTGGCGCCTTGCTGCCCGCTGTCCTTTGCTCCTAATGACAGAAAGCTTTGATCTGGCTGTACCTCTGCTTCTAGAGGGAAAAGCAAAGCCTTCTCTTAGGGCTATTTCTGCTCCCAGGACCCTTGTGCTGCCCCGGCTGTCCTAGCAGCTGCCCAACGAGCAGTTCTGCCTTTCACATCCTCTTCCTCTGCTTACACAGCCTACAGCTAGCATTTTTTTTTTTAATCGCAGAAAGGCCTCCCCGCCTAATCTAATTCCCGCTCCTTTGTCACAAGCAGATGTCGCTTTTACATCTGTGCGTCTGCTCAAGCGTCCTGTCTCCTCCAGCTCAGCAGATGTTGCCGCAGCCGAGGGAGTAGCGGCCGGCGGGGAAGAGCAAAGCGCAGATCCCTCTGCTGGCGGCCGCCCGAACGCCACCGCATCTTCATCATTATTGCTGTTGTTATTATTATCATCATCATTATTGAAAATGCCCCCGTCCCAACTGATCACGCAGCAGCGGACCAGCCAAGAGCGCATCCAGCCACCTGGCATCCGAGTTAGCCCGGAGAGGAGCGGAGGAGAGGAGAAGGAGGAAAGAAGGGAAGGAAACCTCCCTCTGTGCGCAGGGCCCTCTTAGCTGGGGGACCGCGGAACGGGCAACCCCGGGGCCCGCTTGTTTCCGCGGAGCGCAGCCTGCGCAGCCCTGGAAGCGAGGCAGCAGAAAAAGCAAAAAGTTTTTTTTTCCTCCTGCTTCCCTGGGGTGGCAGGGAACCCAGGGATGCGGCAGGAGCAGGGACGTGTCCCCGCAGCCCCACGCTTTGACCGGGCCAAGCCAACACGTGTCACCCACCCCTCCAGCCCCATTACCAGGGCAGTGAGGGGCCGGGCCCCGCGGCCGCGCTGAACTGCGCGCCCCGTCCTGCCCGGGCCCCCTCCAAATAAAGCACTACTAAAGAGACCCTCGCAGTTATTTAGTGGGTTATTCAGGCGGGTGGGACAGCGCTTCCCCGGGGGACCGCGGAGCAGAGGGAGCGGGACCGAGCCCGGAGGCGTTTTCCCACGGCCAGGGTGGGCGCACAAAGGCGCGCTGTGCTCCGCGGTGCTCCGCGGTGCCCCGCAGTGCTCCGCTGCCTTCGAGCGTTCCTCCGGCGGCCCGGGGCCCTGTCCCTGACAGAGAGCAAAGAAGAGCAGCTTTTACACTCCCGGTGAGGTTTTCTTTGGCACCTGCTGGCAGGCCAGCCTCAGCACCAGCACCCACACCCCGTGCATCCTCCGTACCCCGCGCTGCCCCGCTGGGCCGGAGTTTGCGACAGAGACAAAAGGGCTTTTCTGGAAGGGGTGAAGAAAAGAAAAAAAAAAAAAAAAAAAGAAAAAGGGAGTGAAGCAACCGGGAGGCTCTAATTCTATTTGCGCCGCCTGGAAATCAGAAGGGGTTTTTCCACACTTCGCCTTGATTTGATTATTCCTTGGAGATGGTTTCTCTGCCCCCAGCCAGACGCGTGGGGGACGGCCGCTGAGGCAGTTGGCCTATAGTGGGAATAATCGAATTACCCATTTGCTACAACTTTTTCGGTAGAGCCGCTCGCGTGTACAAAGAACAACTGGAGCACAGACCCGGGGAGGGGGGGCCTGCGAGCTGGCGACACCCAACCCGGGACGGGGAGGGGGTACAGAGCCAGCCCTGGGCACTGCGGAGCCGCAGGCACCGGGGCACGGGAGCGGAGTCCCGGGGCAGGTGCCGCGATGGGCACCACCGCTGCCGAGCGGCCTCGTAGCCCCGACGGCGGCCCCCCTTCCGCGGGCGCGGGAAGCAGCGCGGTACCGCTGCGGGGAAAGAAACGCATCACAAAAGGTGTCCCCCCCGCCCCTTACCCCCGAGGAAACGCACTCGAGGTTTTTGGTTTGCTTTTGTTGGTTTTTTGGTTTTTGTTTTTTAAATACCCTGTGTTGTTTGAGAGGGGGGAGGCTCCCCTCCTGGCCCAAACGCGTATTCATATTCATGAGAGCTCGGGTAAATAAAGACAAATCCCCGCTGTAGTAACACTTAGATTCACATCATTCTTTGGTGCCCTTTAGATTTGGGGGACGGAAGACAGATGTTAGCAGCGCTTTTCTCCTCTTGTCTGGTGGC